>NW_007379003.1:46529-50791 GCF_000475195.1 Diaphorina citri
TATTATTATTACCATTACTATTTCCATTCTGAGTAGCAAAGTTGTTGCTATTATTGGAATTGCTTGTGCTATGGCTCACTTTGGTCCATTACTATTTCCATTCTGAGTAGCAAAGTTGTTGCTATTATTGGAATTGCTTGTGCTATGGCTCACTTTGGTGTCCCATTACTATTTCCATTCTGAGTAGCAAAGTTGTTGCTATTATTGGAATTGCTTGTGCTATGGCTCACTTTGGTGTCAGTCCTGAAAACATTCAATTTAGTAATAGGTATATGATAATTAATAGGAAACTAAGTGGTACTATAAAATACATTCATTCAGATTATTTATGTTTCTGCATCAGACAACGTTCCACTTTCATTATGCTACATATGTATGTGTGTTATACACCAAACAATAGATTGAAGATTCTGTAACTTTGTGAAGGTCCATCTTGACTAGGTAGGTTGAAATGATAAACATATATGTTTCATAATATGCGTGGCAACTGTATTGGGGGATCGTAAAGTTTTGAAATATCGTAACGGTGGCCCCGTTCAACTTTGAACAACCCCAAATTTCAATCAGCGACCTGCATTGATTTAATGAAGAATAAGATGTGTACCAAATTTCATCAAAATCAGACCAGGCAATCGGGAGTTATAGCGGAACATACAGACAGACATTTTGAAATATCGTAACGGGGGCCCCGTTCAACTTTGAACAACCCCAAATTTCAATCAGCGACGTGCCTTGATTTAATGAAGAATAAGATGTGTACCAAATTTCATCAAAATCAGACCAGGCAATCGGGAGTTATAGCGGAACATACAGACAGACATCTAAACCAAATGCAAAACGGTCGAGTTAAAACATAGACCTTCACTTCGTTCGGTCAATTATTTCTCAATTTAAATCAAACTGTTCACATTGATAATGCCGCTCCTAGTGGCTACTTATTTATACTCACGGGCTGAGTGCACTCAAACGTTTTAGTAGATTCAGGAGTATGGTATATAACTTACTGTGCTATGGAGTGCTGGTATTGGTCTATTAAGGTTTCAGGAGTATTGTTGTTTGAGATTCAGGAGTATGGTATATAACTTACTGTGCTATGGAGTGCTGGTATTGGTCTATTAAGGTTTCAGGAGTATTGTTGTTTGATTTTCTATTATCTACATGAGGGCCTCCGTTTTCTGACCATTTCTGTTCTACTTCAGAAATATCCTGTGGATAAAGAATAGGCATGACAAAATATTATTAAATTACTTCTCTTCGTTGAGTCCACCACATTCACAGCCACAATTCCAGCTAATGTATATTCCATAAAGTATATGGATTATGGAATAAGAATATACCTACCCAACACCAGGCAAAGAAACAAGGGTAAGTATGTACATGACAATGAATACTTGAGTGCAGCAATGTACACTAATAACAACATAACCATCAGTTCAAACCAACCGAAGTCCCAGGAACACGTCCCTAGTAGATATCTTTATATTATAAAAACAAGATCCATTCACTCATTCACATTTCATATTCACACACTGATCGCTCTATCTCCTGAACCACAACACCTAGAACTTGGTACTTCTAAAAGTCCAGCATTAATATGTACATTGGACACATATACCTACCTAGTAAGACCCAGGGTCCAATTTTGGACAATAGTTTTTAATTTACTAGACCAGAATTTTGAACATTGAGCCTAGCCTCGTGAGGACAGTTGAGTAGCTACTTTAATTATTAATAGAGTTTGACCGGGGTTTCAATTTGGCAAATTCCATAACTTTTCCAGTTTTTTTTTTATTTTGATTTTCCATGACTTTTCCAGTTATTCCAGGTCGCGTATAGACCCTGCAATATTACACTCACCTACAACTCCGACAGTGATGCTGGTCTTAATGTCTTTATTTCTAGTATAGTTGCCCAGGAGTAACATCAACAACTCTGCACCTACACAACTTGATACGTTGATTGCTTTCAAATCTCTCTCCGTCTGAAATAAATGAGTTAATGAACTTTATTACACTAGCAGTCAAGAGCATAAAAAAGCTTTCTTTTGAAAAGGTTTGATAGCGGGAACTGTAACAAAGGATGTTTCATCATCCAGATAACAAAGAGAAAGAGAGGACAGGTTTACCCGATTACATTACTTTCCTTCCTATAGGATAAGGAAAGTAAAAATCATATTCTTTATTAATTCTAAAAAATCATTTTGTTAAAATTTTAATTTTTTCTCCCTGTTTCTTTTACAATATTAGTTCGTTTGCAAACACAATGAAAAATCATCTAGAAATGTAGCAAAGGTTCATGTTGAGTTATCAACTGAATAGCTAAAATATTCGTTTGGTTTCAGGAGATCTGGTATAGGATAAAACCAGCCATTTTGAGAACGAACTTCATCTGTTTAGAGTTTAGAACAAAGTTCACCCTGGGTGAGAATCGAACCCATGACCTAGCAGATGTGCTACCCCACAAGCTAACAGTAGGTAGTTCTTTGTTGGTTCCATGGAGTCATGAACCCTCGCATGGCGGAAGTTGATATCATTCAGGACCCGGATCTGAATAAAAACATCAAGTACTACTGTGAAGACATTATCAGTGAGAATGAAGATCTATTGATAGACCTCATTTGGTTCCATTTTCAAAACAGAGAACCACTTTTTATAGAGGTTTAAAGTTACTGTTAAGGTCTTCACCTTTCATTTGGTGACAGGCTACCTGCCTTCTCACATGAATCTCAGTCTGGGTGGGAAAAAGTCAGCAACAGAGAAAAGCACCTTACCTTTTCAATGCCTCTATACTTGAGCATCTTTCTGTGACCTAGATGAGAACCTTGGGCTTGAGTAGATGGTTTAAAGTTACTGTTAAGGTGTTCACCTTTCATTTGGTGACAGGCTACCTACCTTCTCACATGAACCTCAGACTGGGTGGGGAAAAGTCAACAGCAGAGAAAAGCACCTTACCTTTTCAATGCCTCTATACTTGAGCATCTTTCTGTGACCTAGATGAGAACCTTGGGCCTGAGTAGATGCTAAACAGAGAAAAGCACCTTACCTTTTCAATGCCTCTATACTTGAGCATCTTTCTGTGACCTAGATGAGAACCTTGGGCTTGAGTAGATGCTTTGAATGGAATTGTAGGGAATCCACGTCTGAAATATTTGAGCCATGCTTCCAGATTGGATCTTGGTACTAGGTCTGTGAAACAAGAAAAGGAATAGAATGAAATAAAATTACAATATAAGTATGGAATGGAATGGAATCAAATATTGATTTACAAACCTTACTACAAACTTGTAAACAAGAAATCTCAGTTTAATCATTTCTAAAATCATCTTGCATGAATGGAATGAAATATTGATTTACAAACCTTACTACAAACTTGTAAACAAGAAATCTCAGTTTAATCATTTCTAAAATCATCTTGCATGCGTCAATCAAGTTGTTAAGTTGAGTTACTCACAAATCTTTTTCTTCTTCACATTTTGTTGTGTATACAGTTATACAGGGCTGGTGTTTCTAGTCAGCTCTATTTAGAAATCTATTAAATGATGATATTTTTTCCCTTCTTTTTTTCCAATTCTCAAGCAAATTGAATGATGAGGAGGAAAGATAGACAAGAAGAGAGACAGGGGAGACACTTACCAGCTTTATTGATCACAATGACTAATTTCTTGCCTGGGGTTCCCACAACCAAGTCTTCAGCAACTTTACACCGAAATATTGATTTACAAACTTGTGAACAAGAAATCTCAGTTTACTCATTTCTAAAATCTTCTTGCATGGGTCAATCAAGTTGTTGAGTTACTCATAAATCTTTTTCTTCTTCACATTTTGTGTTCACGGGGCTGGTGTTTCTAGTCAGCTCTATTTAGAACTTTATTTCATGATGACATTTTTTCCCTTCTCTTTTTCCTATTCTTAACAAATTGAATGATGGGGAGGAAAAATAAACAAGAAGAGAGAGAGGGGAGACACTTACCAGCTTTATTGATCACAATGACTAATTTCTTGCCTGGGGTTCCCACAACCAAGTCTTCAGCAACTTTACACCGAGTACCCATGGGATCTCTAGCATCTACCACTTCCAAAATGACATCAGCAGCTTCAACCACCTGGGATATGAATGAGAAATAAATGAGTCATGCCACAGCAAAATGTTGCAAGTGCCGTGAAAAAACTATAGCAGGTAGACAAAAAAATTTCAAATAATTGGCTTAAAAACGATGAGATACACTCAGTTTTATTGTAAAAAGAATGAGATTCATGCAGAAT
>NW_007379003.1:50801-51047 GCF_000475195.1 Diaphorina citri
GCCTTTTACAGTTATTTTTTCGGAGTTTTGACCTCAGATTTGGATTTTTCCCAACTTTTTACATAGGCACTGTATCTTATATTATAAAAACAAGATCCATTCACTCATTCACATTTCACATTTCATATTCACACACTGATCGCTCTATCTCCTGAACCACAACACCTGGAAAGCTGAAATTTGGTAAGAATATTCCTTTTGTGGTCTAGGTGTGCAATAAGAAAGGATTTTGCGAAAATCTAAACC
>NW_007379003.1:51057-73154 GCF_000475195.1 Diaphorina citri
AAAAAAAAAATGCTAAAGTTTGTCCAGGTTTCAAAACGTTGTAAGTGCCAAGTGCAAAAGGTTGTAAGTACCTATGGCACTTACAACGTTTTGCTGTGGCACGCCTCAATTACCTATTCACTTACGTTTTGTACACGCACAATCATTAGTTCCAATTTTCACGGCCAAAAAAAAAATATAATATACTAGCTGAATTCCGTCGCTTCGCTCCGGAATCCCGCTAGTTCATCCCGAGGCATGGCCAAACTTGTGGAAAAGGCATGGCCGTTGATCTTGATATTTTAGCCAACACCTGAGAGCAGCGACACGTTTCGTTCTTATTTGAACTCATCAGTTAGACATAGCTCTCAGGTGCTGGCCAAGAATTTGGAAGTGTTATTTATACTTCAGAGATGGAAATTGTGGAGAAACGAGAACCTGCGTTTTCTATGTAAGTTTTTATTTAGTGTTGAGTGTTGTTGTGAGCGCCACAATATCTAGTAAAGCTTGGCACTTACAACGCATTTCTGCAATAAAATCGATTTATGGGGGGTATGGCACTTACAAAGTTTTGCTGTGGCACGCCTCAAGTTGCATTGGCCCCTTGAAGACTACAAGGTGGAAGTATACTAGATAGAATATGAACGAGTATATACATACCGATGTTTAAATAAACTGTTGCCACCCGTGAAATCTCGAGAACCGTGTGAATTTAGGAAAAACGCTAAAAATGTATTTCTTTATTTTTAAGGGGAACCTATTTTTAGGTTTAGGGGATCTCAATTTTCCGGCACTATCAGGGGTGGCCCCAGGGGGGAATAACTTTAAAATCTTAAATGAGAACCCCTTACTTGTGCGATGTTTAAATAAACTGTTGCCACCCGTGAAATCTCGAGAACCGTTTGAATTTAGGAAAAACGCTAAAAATGTATTTCTTTATTTTTAAGGGGAACCTATTTTTAGGGGATCTCAATTTTCCGGCACTATCAGGGGTGGCCCCAGGGGGGAATAACTTTAAAATCTTAAATGAGAACCCCTTACTTGTGATAAATCAAATCAAAGGTATTAAAGAACGTAGTACTTATTACAAGATTGAGCTCGATCCGACAACCAGGGCCGGACTTATGGCCTATTCCAATTTTCATTTTTCCATGTTCTCTCGCCAATAGGGGAAGCACCAAAAATGGTAAATTCATATTGATTGGTGATTTGTGCTTCAAATAGGTCCCACTAATGGTTCATATTGAAATTCAGACCCAAAAATCAAATTTAGATTTTCGGCCCTGATGGCCTCCGGGACTGAAAATGGATGTATCAAATTTTTCAACTCCGGAAAATTGAAATCCCCTAAAAATAAAGGAATACGTTTTTATCGTTTTCCCTAAATCCAAACGGTTCTCGAGATTTCCGGGGTAGCAACTTTTTATTTAAACACCCTGCAGGTATTATACTCGTCCAGGTAGGAGGAGTTTGTATTGTTTTGAAAGTGTTGGATCAAGCTTTGGGTTCAAAGGCCAGACCGGCCGTTGGGTTGCGTATTCTTTTTTTTTAAGGAAATTCAACATTGACACGTTTCACTTACTCGATATGAAAAGAGAAAACAATCGTCATACTTTATTTTTGTTATTGTACTAGCCTCACTTACCTCTCATCTCCATTGGTTTCACTGAGCGCATTGGAATGTCGTTTGCTAATACTTGGACTTGAAGAGGCTAATGGTTGAACTGAAAGAAAACAAGATTGAATTCTGTCAATATTCGTAGATTCGTGAAAAGCTTAGCATGAGCACACATATGGGTCCTAAAGCCTCTAGGTGAGATTTATGTGTGTGCTAAAGCTAAACTATCTCAATATAGGAGAAAGGAAATCTAATATGCATACACTTTAGATTAGTTTTGTTTTGTGTGAACTATTATTATTACCTGAAAATAAATCAATCAGACTTTTTCTAATTATTTGTGAATCTTTGGGTTTTTATTTTTTTTTTTTTTTATATATATAATCAAATTACATTCATAGAATACTACATAATTATGTACTCCGTAATTGAAGGTAATGTAAAATTGTTCCCCGTACTCAACGAATGTTAAATACTAAAGTGTCAAATTTATGTGCTAAGTATAATACTAATATAGGGTGTTTTTTTTAGAGGTTTGTTTTTCAAAATGCTATAAAAGACATACTATTTCAGGTATGGTGATGATTTTTTATTTGAAAGGTAAAAGTTTGCCATTTAGTGTTTGACCTCTGAATAAAATTTCGGGTAAATGGGCGCCGTGGCTAGATCGAATGAAACTCAGTCTAGAAAATCCAATTTTCGACCACTTTTTCCATAATCTAAAGCCGTATATCTGCAAAAACAGTGAATGATGTCTTCCAGGTGCTCCAAAGTTATTTTTTTATCACCATAAACTAATGATTTTACACATATCCCGAAGGAAAATCATCCAAAGGTGTCAAATCGCACGATTGTGGAGGGAAATTGAGCGAAATTATGTGCTGACAAAACAAGAAAAGATTAAACCAAATTTTTCGTTCGACCTATCCCAGGGGCCTTAGTATTCAAACACTAAATGGCATACTTTTAGCTTTCGAATAAACAAAACATCATGACTCATACCTCATACCTCAAATAGTACCTCACCTCAAATAGTATGTCTTTTATATTGGAATACGCGAAGGTAATGTAAAATTGTTCCCCGTACTCAACGAATGTTAAATACTAAAGTGTCAAATTTATGTGCTAAGTATAATACTAATATAGGGTGTTTTTTTTAGAGGTTTGTTTTTCAAAATGCTATAAAAGACATACTATTTCAGGTATGGTGATGATTTTTTATTTGAAAGGTAAAAGTTTGCCATTTAGTGTTTGACCTCTGAATAAAATTTCGGGTAAATGGGCGCCGTGGCTAGATCGAATGAAACTCAGTCTAGAAAATCCAATTTTCGACCACTTTTTCCATAATCTAAAGCCGTATATCTGCAAAAACAGTGAATGATGTCTTCCAGGTGCTCCAAAGTTATTTTTTTATCACCATAAACTAATGATTTTACACATATCCCGAAGGAAAATCATCCAAAGGTGTCAAATCGCACGATTGTGGAGGGAAATTGAGCGAAATTATGTGCTGACAAAACAAGAAAAGATTAAACCAAATTTTTCGTTCGACCTATCCCAGGGGCCTTAGTATTCAAACACTAAATGGCATACTTTTAGCTTTCGAATAAACAAAACATCATGACTCATACCTCATACCTCAAATAGTACCTCACCTCAAATAGTATGTCTTTTACATACATACATAACCATTATCGTTCTATCCTATAGGACAGGTCGATGAACAAAGCCCCTCCACCAGACTCTATTGCTATACCTTTATGTCTTTTATAGCAGTTTAAAAAACAAACCTCTAAAAAAACCACCTTATACTAACCAAGTGTACATACGTAAATAATAGTAAGCTGTTGGAATACGCTTGCATCGTTTGGTCACCTTGTTATCAGAATCACGAGAACATGCTGGACAGAGTTCAAAAAAGGTTCATCTCATATTGCAGTTTAAAAAACAAACCTCTAAAAAAACCACCTTATACTAACCAAGTGTACATACGTAAATAATAGTAAGCTGAGTACAATAACTACCAAGTGTAAATTAACAAGAAAAGGAAATCTGTCAGATATGTAGGAGGAATTAAATGAATACAAAATACAAATACATAATTAATATTTGAGGAGTAATGAGGGAAGGAAAACATAATGTAAAATAAATATCATGCAAACAAATAACACGAAGTATGAAACGCACAACATGCAATCTGTAAAACTTGGTCCTTCTCCTTCTAAAATCCAAGGTGTAAATCAAATAACACTAGGTTCACACTGCACGTTTTTTTACTGTGACAGATTTAATTTTTCAAGTGGCGCATGCATTTAAATTGATGTGTTCACAGTAACCAACGTTTTCTGTCCGACAGTAAAAAAAAAAAAAAACGCTTGTCACTAGCATCTGTTCTGCCGTTCAACAGTAAAAAAACGTTGATGATTCAGTGGCACTTGTAATTGAATGAGCTTGTTCACACCTGAACGTTGTCCGTCCGCTTTTTTTCTTGTCTCAGTTTGTTGTTTGTTTTCAATTTCAATTGTTGACTGTTGAGGTAAATTTCCCAAAAAATAATAATTTTGGGAGTTTTGATTATTTTGAAATATTTTTTTTTTTTTTTTTTTTTTTTAAGAGGTTTGACAGAGGGAACTGTAACTGCTATGGTCTTATCGTCCCGAAATCGAAGAGAGAGAAGGAAGACAGGATAGGAGAAAGCCAGCCGTTCCGAGAACGAACATTATCCCATCAGGATAAAATCCGCCCCGGACGGGAATCGAACCCGCAAACTAGCGCTTACAAGGCAGACGCACTACAAACTAAGCTAATTTGATAATCGTGAATTATTTTGAAAGTTTTTATTACAGATTACTAAAACTTCTAAATACCTACTTTTAGATCTATACTTTACGAACTGGACAACATGTGTAATAATTTTTTCTTGTCACTAGAATCTGTTCTGCCGTTCAACGGGAAAAAAAACGTTGATGATTCAGTGGCATTTATAATTGAATGAGCTTGTTCACACCTGACGTTCTGAACGTTGTCCGTCCTCTTTCTTGTCTCAGTTTGTTTTCAATTGTTGACTGTTGAGCTAAATTTCCCAAAAAATCATAACTAATAATTTTGAGAGTTTTGATTATTTTGAAAGTTTTTATTAGATACTAAAACTTCTAAATACCTACTTTGAGATCTATAATAAAATTTACGAACTGGACAACATGAGTAATAATTTTGACAGTCAACAACTATCATAAATAATAATTTTGAGAGTTTTGATTATTTTGAAAGTTTTTATTACTAAAACTTCTAAATACCTACTTTGAGATCTATAATAAAATTTACGAACTGGACAACATGAGTAATAATTTTGACAGTCAACAACTAATTTCTTTGGTAGAAGGTAGGCCTGCTCTGTGGGATAAAAGTATTGGCCTTTTCAAAGACAAACAGAAGAGGATCGAATGCTGGCGTGAGATATGTCTGACTGTTTCAAGTGGTAATCAACTGAACGGGACGTTTTTTTTTTGTCTAGTGTGAACTCAACGGAACGGGACGGTTTTTTCCCGTCCGACGGAAAAACGGTACACTATCAGGTAGACCTGACAGGTCACCTGAAAGACTTATTATTTATTGCTGCGCTGCGATACACTATCAGGTAGACCACGATAGTGAATGGCCGCCGGCCTTACATACTGCATCCACAGTTTTTCTTACATTATTATTTTATTATTCCTTTGAAAATATGTTTCTATGAAATTATGTATTGATGTATTGAAAGCGGTCCATTAGAAAAGTAATGAAACGGAAATCATTACCAGTACCTATGTATAGCTTTGCTTTCCATAGTGTATTGATGTATTGAAAGCGGTCCATTAGAAAAGTAATGAAACGGAAATCATTACCAGTACCTATGTATAGCTTTGCTTTCCATAGAAAGTAAAAATGGGAAAATGGGTTGAAATATCCGTTTTGGGGTCTTTGTTATGTACCTGACCTACGCTTGGTATTAATTTTATGCATTTTATTCTGCTAGGTTCACTAAGATTTAACGTAAGCTTTGTATACTTGTCGTTATATTAATTACTTACTTAAGTAGGTACTTGAGTTAAAAAAAAAAGTGGTAATAACTATGGTTTGTTTTAGCCTAAACGTAATTTAATTGTGATATTAGCTCTATAATAATATTGGTTACATACAAGACAAGGAACCAGGTGGGAGTCTTAGGAAGCAGAAATCTCTATAAGTAGACAAATTTTGCATGCATAATTGCATAATGTTGTAATCAATTTGAACACCAGTAATTAGAATGATGTTTACCTGTACTATTGTAGTTGGTTTGTTTTAGCCTAAACGTAATTTAATTGTGATATTAGCTCTATAATAATATTGGTTACATACAAGAGTGGTAATATGGTTTGTTTTAGCCTAAACGTAATTTAATTGTGATATTAGCTCTATAATAATATTGGTTACATACAAGACAAGGAACCAGGTGGGAGTCTTAGGAAGCAGAAATCTCTATAGACAAATTTTGCATGCATAATTGCATAATGTTGTAATCAATTTGAACACCAGTAATTAGAATGATGTTTACCTGTACTATTGTAGTAATTACAATGAGGTTTACTATTGTAACCTCTGCTGCCTATTATAATAGGCCTCTTCCTAGCATTCAACAAATACCTACTGGGAACTTTACTTATAATACCTACTCATCTCATGAGATTTGCATTTCTTTTTCAATTTGGTCCTTTTAATGTGTGTAAGTACCTACATAAGTTCATTTTCATTAGCGATTGTATCGTAAATAATTCGACTTGAAAATATGGGGGAGGGGGATTCTTATGATGAAGTTCTATAAACTTCCGGAATTTTAACTGGACCGGTTTTCTGATAACAAGAATCCAGTATACAACATATAGATTAGGTTATATGTAGATACTATCTATGTATAATAGAAGATAGAGGTATGCTGATTACTTTCTCCTCATGGACAATCTTAGCCCTTGCCATGTCAGAAGTGTTAATACTCGTACAATTTATTTTCCCTTGTCTTCTAGAGTAATCTAGAGAGTTGAGTGGAAGATATGTTAAGGCGGTCTCTTCCTGATCCCTTCGTCTCCCGCGTGCAAGGCGAGCGCAGTGACCACTACGCCATGGGAGCTGACTGGTGAGAAACTTTATCAATTGGTTACTAGAGTGTCTGTCTATCTATTCTCTGTGTCAGACAGTGTGTGGTGGAGGCCTAGTCAGAATCAATTGGTTACTAGAGTGTCTGTCTATCTATTCTCTGTGTCAGACAGTGTGTGGTGGAGGCCTAGTCAGACTGTGTTTAGAGACTTGGGTCTGAAGTTTTTGCCGACTGTCGGACGGTCTGAGCGTGAATGTGAATGGCTTCTTGCCTTATTTCAGCAGTGCATCATTAATGGAATGAGAAAATGCATTAGCATTCTACCTCCGAATTGATTTTTGTTTTCCATATTCCAGAGTGCCCATTTATCCGTGATGGAAGCCATCATGTCATTGTATGCTAAGGAAGTAGCAACTCCAGAACGCGTTGTGGCAGCAGTGGAAAGGTTTTCACCCAATGAGGAGAGTTTCACTTTACCAGGAGACCACGAAGCTGCACTAGTACTCTGGATTAACCAAGCCGTCACTGCACTCAACCTAAGAATTAATCAGCAATCCAACTCGGTAAACAAACCAAAATCTAGGAACAAAACAACTCTACCCTTTAAAAAAGAACAATTACAAGTAGAAACCTGAAGTGTATATTGTTAGGAACATGTTGATAAATGTTGAAACAAAACAGCCTGATTGATTCCATTGGATTTTCTTATTTCACAGGAGGGGGATAGACGTGTGTTGAAGAGTATCAAGGATCTGCATGAGCTATCAGATGGGGTAGGTCTAGCAGCTCTGGTTTCATTCTACTGTCCAGAGGATTTGCCCCACTCCCAGATAGTCATCAGCAAAGTGCCTACAGTATCTGACTGTGTCAAGAACCTCATGCTAGTCTATAACTTCTGTGTCAAATGTTTACCACATCCGATCTTCCATATGATGCCAGAAGATGTGGGATTCATGCGGGGGTAAGTAATGTAACCTACGCTACGGCTAGGAATGTCTTCCATATGATGCCAGAAGATGTGGGATTCATGCGGGGGTAAGTGTAATGTAACCTACGCTATGGCTAGGAATGTCTTCCATATGATGCCAGAAGATGTGGGATTCATGCGGGGGTAAGTGTAATGTAACCTACGCTATGGCTAGGAATGTTTTCCATATGATGCTAGAAGATGTGGGATTCATGCGGGGGTAAGTAATGTAACCTACGCTACGGCTAGGAATGTCTTCCATATGATGCCAGAAGATGTGGGATTCATGCGGGGGTAAGTGTAATGTAACCTACGCTATGGCTAGGAATGTCTTCCATATGATGCCAGAAGATGTGGGATTCATGCGGGGGTAAGTGTAATGTAACCTACGCTATGGCTAGGAATGTCATCCATATGATGCCAGAAGATGTGAGATTCATGCGGGGGTAAGTGTAACCTACGCTATGGCTAGGAATGTCTTCCATATGATGCCAGAAGATGTGGGATTCATGCGGGGGTAAGTGTAATGTAACATACGCTATGGCTAAGAATGTCTTCCATATGATGCCAGAAGATGTGGGATTCATGCGGGGGTAAGTGTAATGTAACATACGCTATGGCTAAGAATGTCTTCCATATGATGCCAGAAGATGTGGGATTCATGCGGGGGTAAGTGTAATGTAACATACGCTATGGCTAAGAATGTCTTCCATATGATGCCAGAAGATGTGGGATTCATGCGGGGGTAAGTGTAATGTAACATACGCTATGGCTAAGAATGTCTTCCATATGATGCCAGAAGATGTGGGATTCATGCGGGGGTAAGTGTAATGTAACATACGCTATGGCTAGGAATGTCTTCCATATGATGCCAGAAGATGTGAGATTCATGCGGGGGTAAGTGTAATGTAACCTACGCTATGGAATGTCTTCCATATGATGCCAGAAGATGTGGGATTCATGCGGGGGTAAGTGTAATGTAACATACGCTATGGCTAAGAATGTCTTCCATATGATGCCAGAACTACTACTACTACTACTACTACTTACTATACCACTCTCCTTGTGTCCAAATCAACCAACAAATCAATGTATTTTATATTTCAAACCTATTTTTCCCGTTTGGTTTCTTTATTTGGCTTGATTTTGTTTGGTTATTTTTTTCAATGATATGAATGTGTGAATTTTCCTTCTCGAAATTATGGAACTCCCTGATTCTTGAGAGGTATCAAAAACTAAATATGTGAAAAATATTAATCTGAAGCTGAAGCTGCCCTCTGGGGAAAATGTACCATGAGAGTTTTTCTTAACTCTAGAACTAAACAGAACTCCGAATATTTAAATAAAAGTCAAGATTCTAAATGCGTGAAACGTGCAATTTCCTCTGATATTAAAAATAGAATAAAAAAATCCACTGTTTGTTCAAAGTGTTCATACTAACAAAAAATTGAGTCTTATTAATTTCTGTGTGTAGGGTACTAAAATAACTCGCATGAAATTCTCACAACTTTCAGAGGTACATTATACTGGTCTAATGTGTATTCAGGTCTAACCATGTTGTAATAACAAAAGTTTCCTATATTTAACTGTGGTGGAACAGGAGCATGGTTGGCATATAATAAAAGTGTTTGTGTCTTGTGTAGCGTTTCCTCCTCGCAACAAGCACGGAGTAGCTCACAAGCGATGTTTTCCGCAGCCGGTCAGCGGAATCCCTGACTTACGCAGTAATCTCGACAATAACTCTTCCTTCTCAGGTACTCCAATCCTAATACATACTCTTTCCCCGTATTATCCGTGTTTGTGTTTGTTTTACCTGTTTGTGTTCATTATACCCATTTCATTTGTGTATTATGATATATTTTTGTTATATTTGGTTGCTTTGGATTTTTGTACATCACTGAAGTGTAGCTTTGTTTACCTCTATATCTCTGCATAGTACCTAGCTTTAGAAGACAATTAATGCACATTTATACAAACATGAACTTTGTGCAAATATTCGGGATTGTTTTTATTTCTATTCCTTTTCTATGACAACCCTTATTTTATCTGCAATATACTGTCTTTGGTGGTTTCCATTCCTTTTCTATGACAACCCTTATTTTATCTACAATATACTGTCTTTGGTGGTTTCCATTCCTTTTCTATGACAACCCTTATTTTATCTACAATATACTGTCTTTGGTGGTTTCCATTCCTTTTCTATGACAACCCTTATTTATCTGCAATATACTGTCTAATGGTTTTCCAGTTTGTTATATTTTCAATGGAAAATGTTTCAAATTTAATCAGCCCCGAATATTTTTATTTGTTCAAGTGTATCACAATATTCACAATGTTGTAAGATTTGGAATCACCTTTCATCAATAGAAGCTATATGTTTATAACCGCTACTACATAATACGTACATATATGTAAAAAATTCTCGGACTACAAAATTACTTGAGGTACCGATTACGAAAAATCAAATATGGTTTATGCAATATCTATCCGCCCTATCTCGGACTACAAAATTACTTGAGGTACCGATTACGAAAAATCAAATATATATGGTTTATGCAATATCCGCCCTTTGAATTGCTTGAAAAGTCAGCTCCAATGGCGGAGTGATCACTGCGCTCGCCTTGCACGCGAGATTATATGTAAAAAATTCTCGGACTACAAAATTACTTGAGGTACCGATTACGAAAAATCAAATATGGTTTATGCAATATCCGCCCTTTGAATTGCTTGAAAAGTCAGCTCCAATGGCGGAGTGATCACTGCGCTCGCCTTGCACGCGAGAGACCCGGGTTCGATTCCCGGTGGGGTCAAAATTTTTTGCATCATGCAAATGATTGATTCCGTGACTGGCTGTTGCGGGGCCCACTCAGCCTCGTGAGGAAAATGAGTAGCTATGTATGTAATAATCTCACCTAGAGGCTTTAGGACCCATATGTGTGCTCATGCTAAGCTTTTCACGAATCTACGAATATTGACAGAATTCAATCTTGTTTTCTTTCAGTTCAACCATTAGCCTCTTCAAGTCCAAGTATTAGCAAACGACATTCCAATGCGCTCAGTGAAACCAATGGAGATGAGAGGTAAGTGAGGCTAGTACAATAACAAAAATAAAGTATGACGATTGTTTTCTCTTTTCATATCGAGTAAGTGAAACGTGTCAATGTTGAATTTCCTTAAAAAAAAGAATACGCAACCCAACGGCCGGTCTGGCCTTTGAACCCAAAGCTTGATCCAACTTTCAAAACAATACAAACTCCTCCTACCTGGACGAGTATAATACCTGCAGGGTGTTTAAATAAAAAGTTGCTACCCCGGAAATCTCGAGAACCGTTTGGATTTAGGGAAAACGATAAAAACGTATTCCTTTATTTTTAGGGGATTTCAATTTTCCGGAGTTGAAAAATTTGATACATCCATTTTCAGTCCCGGAGGCCATCAGGGCCGAAAATCTAAATTTGATTTTTGGGTCTGAATTTCAATATGAACCATTAGTGGGACCTATTTGAAGCACAAATCACCAATCAATATGAATTTACCATTTTTGGTGCTTCCCCTATTGGCGAGAGAACATGGAAAAATGAAAATTGGAATAGGCCATAAGTCCGGCCCTGGTTGTCGGATCGAGCTCAATCTTGTAATAAGTACTACGTTCTTTAATACCTTTGATTTGATTTATCACAAGTAAGGGGTTCTCATTTAAGATTTTAAAGTTATTCCCCCCTGGGGCCACCCCTGATAGTGCCGGAAAATTGAGATCCCCTAAAAATAGGTTCCCCTTAAAAATAAAGAAATACATTTTTAGCGTTTTTCCTAAATTCAAACGGTTCTCGAGATTTCACGGGTGGCAACAGTTTATTTAAACATCGGTATGTATATACTCGTTCATATTCTATCTAATATACTTCCACCTTGTAGTCTTCAAGGGGCCAATGCAACTTGAGGCGTGCCACAGCAAAACTTTGTAAGTGCCATACCCCCCATAAATCGATTTTATTGCAGAAATGCGTTGTAAGTGCCAAGCTTTACTAGATATTGTGGCGCTCACAACAACACTCAACACTAAATAAAAACTTACATAGAAAACGCAGGTTCTCGTTTCTCCACAATTTCCATCTCTGAAGTATAAATAACACTTCCAAATTCTTGGCCAGCACCTGAGAGCTATGTCTAACTGATGAGTTCCAATAAGAACGAAACGCGTCTTAGGCTGCTCTCAGGTGTTGGCTAAATTGGTGACCCTGACGTGATTATCGAGTCGATCCCACATGAGGACTTATTTGCACTCATGGAGATAAAGCGGCAGACTTCGCTCGGTGAACATGGAAGAAGCTTAAAGTCACTATCTGGAGAGGTAAGGTTACGTAGATACAATAAATGATTATCAGTACAGACAGGTGACAGAGAAATGGAAGAGGACGGAGGAGCGGGTGGTTGAGAGGGGGAAGGGGAAATGAGGGAGTGGGAGTTGGAAGAGGAAGGTTGAGAGGAGGAGGATTGGGAAGATTGAGGAGCGTGGCAGAGAGGTGAAGAAAGGGAGGAGGTAGGAGTGGGGAGGGAGGGGGAGGGAGGGGAAGAGGACGAAGTTACATTAACCCAGTATTCGTTGAAGAGATTTGCTACCAAACTAGGTTCGTGAACAATCCTATCTCCATCTTTAAGTTTGATCTGACTATAGACTGATCTGCTCTGCTTCGAGAAGGCCTCCACGACCCTCCATACTGCCCTACACTTCTTATTCTTAGGGGCGGTTTTGATGCTGCGAAGCGTATAAATTCTCTTAGCTTGTTTGATCAATTTGGCTAGGATAGCACAGTAGGTCTTATAGTGCGCGTGTAGGACAGGATCTTTAGTTTGTCTGCAGAGGGCAAATAGTTGCCTCTTATGAGCACAAGACACTCTAAGGCCTCGGGTGATCCATTTTGCCCTCGCAGCACCACCGACCGTGATAATTTTAAAAGGAAAATGACGATTAAAAGGTGGAAGAATAAGGTTGTAGAAACAGGTCAGCTGGTCGTCAACGCCCTCAAAACCGAAGAGAGGTGAGAAATCAACCCGTGCCAAGGATTGGAGAAAGGATTCAATCTGCCGTTCGGAGAAAGTTCTTGTGAAAATTTTCTCTGTGGTATTAAGTTTTGTGTGAAATGAAATGACTTGACAATACTGGTGATCGCTTAGGCCACTGAACAGATTTACATATGTCATCATTAATGATAGTTTTAAGTTGGAAATTGACCAGAATATTGTCAATGCAGTTTGCAGCTCCTCCACTGTCTATACGCGTTGGTGTATTAACGCAAGGTTTTAAGTTAAAAAGTAACTTTTGTGTTTGTGAAGTTAACAAAAGTTGACGGAGTAGAGTAGTACCTACATAGTTTCGTGACTATTATGGTTGTTGCAGCTCATTTGTGGTACACCGCGGGAAGTCCATACCTACCTTGAGCTCCATGTTCCAGAACAACAATAGTACGACTAGCACCAGCGGAGACAATGTGCCTGCTGGTAAACCTTCCAACTGGGAAGATAACCGAGGCAAAACCTACTACGCGGGTAGAAGATCCAGACGTAATTCACTCAGTGATGAATCTCAACTCACTGTGGAAAACTTTGGAGGTAAGTACCTACCACGACGGTAGGTGAGTCATTTTGAAGAAACTGTATTAGACTCATGTGGTCTGTGTCATAGCATGCCCATCCCATAGTATGTCCCTCGTCAGTTGGGCGAGAAGAAACAAAATATTTCTCATGGATGAAGTGCAGAAGAACACCATCAAGTCAGCCAGCAATTAAAACACGAATACATTTTATTCCTCATAGGGAGTCGAACCTTGGACCTTCTGTATGACAAGCGACCTTCTTCTTCTTATTCTTATTCTTCGCCTTTTCCCGCTTATGCGGGGTCGGCGTTTTGAGTCAGTCTTCTCCAGTCCGCTCGGTTATGACAAGCGACCATTGTTGTTTATTTCAGGGTCACAGGAGAATCTTCACTTCCTGGGTCGCAATCCTGACAAGCAAGTAGCGATCCATGTAGCAAGCAAAGAACCAAACAATACCCAGAGTCCTCGAGTCATAGCACAGGAGAATAGAAACTCTACGTCAGTACATAACGTACTCATAGAGGCACAGAGTGATGAACCAATAGGCGTTATACAACAAGTCGCAGCAATTCCATAAGTCAACAACAATACACTCCCTCATCTAGAGGTACAACGAGAGCAGCGAACGTCAGTACATAACGTACTCATAGAGGCACAGAGTGATGAACCAATAGGTAAATGTTCTAGTCATAGCACAGGAGAATAGAAACTCTACGTCAGTACATAACGTACTCATTTTTATTGTATTGTTTCAGATACTTCCCGTTATACAACAAGTCGCAGCAATTCCATAAGTCAACAACAATACACTCCCTCATCTAGAGGTACAACGAGAGCAGCGGCTGATAACGTGAGCAGTGCAGGACTTCAGAATCTTCTCTATGACTCCCCGTCTCCTCCCTCTCCCTCCATCACTGTCGAACCTACCAAGAGGATGTCAACCTTTGCAACGTTGCCAGGAGCCACCAATAATACGACCACTTGGCAACAGCAGAGCACAGGCTCTAGTGAATCTCAGATGAACAATAGGAATTCAGGTAAACTAGCAACAGCAGAGCACAGGCTGTAGTGAATCTCAGATTTCTAAGGATATAAGGCAGATTCCTTGCATTCCGAAAGTCCCGGGTTCATCATTAGAATGTAGAGTATTGTTCGGCCTTTGTGGTTGGATAGATAAGAAACTTGAAATGGTGTCGGGTTTCAGAGGAAGGCGGCGGCGGTGGTGGTGTGGACACATCTCAACTGATGAATATTCGGCTAGAGTTGGAAGAGAAGAGAAGACAAATCGAAAACGAGAAGAGAAGAGCTGAAGCTGTGATGAGTAGACAGAGACAGAAGATGGGAAAAGCGGCCTTCTTCCAAGCAGTGTCCAAGGTAAATCTAATGATGCACATAGGCGGTTCTTGCCTAAATTTTTGGGGGGGCTTGATTTTGAAGGTACACCTTCAAAATTTTGATTTAGCTTTATGTAAAAAATCTGGTGTGAACATCACACGACTTTTTTTTTGACATACGAGTATTATATTAAGCTTTATTAATTCAAGATTCGGTACTTGAATAAACATTAGTGGTTGGTGTGGTCCGGATGTTCTTATATAGTTCATTAGCATACATATGTATATTTGAGAAATTTAAAGATGTTTTATCTTGTTTCGGCCTAGTAGTGTCATTTTGATTAGTGATGGTGTTTCATTATTCGCATGCGTATCACAACGCGTCTAATTACATATTATTGTTGTTTTTTCTTGTGACTTCGAAAGGTATGTCCATGGTACGGTCGTTTAGTTACGCTCTTTTTACTTACCTTTTTGTTGTAGGGCTAGGGAATTAAAAATCCATGTTCAAATGTAGTCACATGCTATGATAAAGTGTTCTTCATAGGCTCATAGTGATTGATTCCTCAAGGGACCATGTCATTTATTATAATTTCTTTAGCACGTGAAAAGGTGATTTGCTGCCGAATTAAAAGCTAACACTTTGCCGTAGTATGTGACTGCTATTCCTTCCACTTTACTTTGCATGTACTCTTTGTTTGTATTGGTTGTGGGATTTCTCAATGCATCACATTTTTTTTGTTTCCTCTTCTCTATCTGTACAAAAGGGTAAAGGCTCGCTCAACTCTTCCCCTTCTACTTCAAGTTTAAAAACGCCTGATTGTTTCCTCTTCTCTATCTGTACAAAAGGGTAAAGGCTCGCTCAACTCTTCCCCTTCTACTTCAAGTTTAAAAACGCCTGATTCGGACCCAGGTGCTAGAGAGAGTAACAGCAAAGAAGATACCGAGGAGCCCACTAAGTCGCAGCAGGTATGCATGTAGGCACTGAGAGTAAAGGCCCCAGCGCCCGTCTCTACCTATAATACTCTATGTAGAAGTTGGTATTTCATGTTTTGTTGTACATAGTTCCATACGTTATACATATTCATTTAACTAGCAGAATTCCGTCGCTTCGCTCCGGAATCCCGCTAGTTCATCCCGAGACATGGCCAAACTTGTAGAAAAGGCATGGCCGAACTTGTAGAAAATACGGTCGCGATAAAAATACGGTCGCGCTGCGCGGTCCCTATTAGCTGCATAGTTATCAAACTAAAAACATAAACGAAACTCAAAATGTTGGTCGAGAGCGGAACATTCCTCTCCCGCAGTCTCTGCTTCCTGTGTATTTCTTATGGAGATTTTAGCGATCAAAAATTGATCTTATCTCAGGATCGGTTTAGATTTTCGCAAAATCCTTTCTTATTGCACACCTAGACCATAAAAGAAGGTCCAATGACTCTTTGGGGTTTGTAGACTTATATTCTGATGCGTTCAAGTTATGCGGAAACGGTACTAAGATACAATTAAAATAATAATAATAATAATAATATAAAAAGCTTATAGGCTCAATGTTCAAAATTCTGGTCTAGTAAATTAAAAACTATTGTCCAAAATTGGACCCTGGGTCTTACTAGGTAGGTATATGTGTACAATGTACATATTAATGCTGGACTTTTAGAAGTACCAAAAAAAAGTCCAAATTTTGATTACAAGCTGTGTAGTGGGTTTGGGTAAGAATGAATTGTTTGATTGCAGGAGGAGAGGATAGGTGTTGTGGTTCAGGAGATAGAGCGATCAGTGTGTGAATATGAAATGTGAAATGTGAACTGTGAAATGTGAATGAGTGAATGGATCTTGTTTTTATAATATAAGATACAGTGGCGATAAATCTCTATCAAACCCTTAAATCAGAGATTCCCAATATTGTTGCCACAGCGGCACACTTTTCAAGACTCGAATCTTTCCAGGAATTTCCTCATTAAACTGGGGCTCGATCGGACTTATGTAGAGCTATAGTAATTTGGAGAGAGAGTTCAGGGAAATCTGAAAATGGGTCTATAGAAAATTCCTGGTAAACTCTAAAGTAGCTAATTCTGTTATCATAAGTCCACGTAAATTCGCGGTATTGATATGAACGGTAATGTGTTCATGTTCTGATACACGTTGGAGATTTGCTGGGTACACACGAAACAGATTTTCCTTTTCTTTTTTTTACGCTCTCATCGTACGATAGACAATTGACAAATTGTTCGTGTGGACTTGTGGACGTGAAACTATGTAAAATTTCTGTATTGTGTGTACTTACCGAGCAAAACTGTGCGATCTATCTTCGATCTAACCGTAAAACAAATCGTAGCGTATGATATGTGCCAGGTCCAATGTAAAATAAAAGGTAGTGACTGAAAATGGCTTTAAAATATGGTGTAAAAACCTAATGACGACCTATGGAACTCTTAGACCGTAATAATATAAAATATTAGACTCTTGAGTGGAAGATGCAATGTACGAGTAGTTACGTAATGAATGAACCCACACTAGGTAAAGTAGGTAGCAAGTCCGACCGTACGCCGTGTAGTACAAGGGACATGTGACAAATAGTAAAGATGAGTGTAGCTTTGACCTTGATCTCACTGGAAATGAATGAAAAGTTGTCACGTGATATCTGAATGACGCGTGCTTGGCGCTCAATTAGTACACAAATTTAATTCGGCAGTTGGTACAACTGATTGATTTGACTGATGGTGCTATCTTTGAGATAATAGCTTGAACCACAACTTGACTGATTTGATTGATAGTGCTGTCCAAATTTTGATTACAAGCTGTGTAGTGGGTTTGGGTAAGAATGAATTGTTTGATTGCAGGAGGAGAGGAAGATGAAGATTTATCGGAAGGCCTGAGTAAGATGAACATTACATCTGGCTCGCGTACATACAGGATACCATCTCCTACCCGACAGCATGTCAGGAACTCTATCTCTCATCCCGTGTCTCTGGCTAATCTGAACAACTCTACTAATACACCGGAGAAAGGATTCTATATTTCATTTGACGATGATGTGGCACCGAAACGACCCAAACCCCCCCTACGAGCCAAAAAGTCACCCAAAAAGGTGAGAAAATAAAAGTGCTTTTATTTGGTCAACTACTTGGATTTATTATTATTTAATTTCCTTCATTATTTTTTTATTTGTTTCCTGTTTTTTGTTTGTTTTCATTTTGTTTTGTTTGTCTTGGCGGTCGTGTTACAGGATCGCGGTCTAACACAAGTGGTTCTAGATAGCTATCTTCACAATATTGAAAACCAAAGCTCCCATCTGAATGACAACGGCCCCCCGCCCAGTAAACCTAATGTCATTCATACCTCTCCCCCTCCTCATAGCAAGTATGGTGTGAACTTAGCTAACAATAGCACACCAGCTAGTGGTGTGAACATAGCTAACAATAGCACACCAGCCAGTGGTGCTCTCATTATTGACCCAGAACTTGTCAATACAGATCCTGTAAGTTTCTATCATTCATTCCTTTTCAAATGGTAACGTAACATTATCGTGCTTTATGTTTATGATTGGAACCTGCTCTTAAATCATTATAGCATACACAATAAACTGCTGGGTCTAACATATTTTAGGACATGTCTTTTACAAAAAAAAAAAATAATAATAATAATTTAAGTAGGTAGTAAAAAGCCATGTGTGTTTATTTGTTTAATGTAATTTCGTTTGGTCTAAAGGTTACCATAGACGAGATGGAGAGAAAGAAAGAGAGATCAAAATCAAAAATTCTTTAATTTTATTTTTTAGAGTGATTGACAGGTTTTATAATAGTGTCACCTCTTTTTTTTTAGATATAGGTACCTACGTAAGACGTGTAGATAGTTTTATTTCTGTTTTGATACATAATTATGTATTACGTAGGGTTACCCATTCATACGTTCAAAGCAGGACATTTTTCTAAATCCTAAATTTGTCCAAAATTCAAATAGGTACCAAGTTAAACAACATACGAGAGGACGTTATTGTTAAAGTCTCAGCTTAGGCAAAAGAATCTGAGTGAGGTCTACAGTTCACAGAACCACTAGTAAATTGTTCTGTTTGAAAGGTTCAAAATGAACCAAAGGTAAATCTTTTTTCGTTTAAAAGGTTCAAAATCAAAAATTCTTTAATTTTATTTTTTTAGAGTGATTGACAGGTTTTATAATAGTGTCACCTATTTTTAATTAGATATAGGTACCTACGTAAGACGTGTAGATAGTTTTATAATAATAATTTAAGTAGGTTGTAAAAAGCCATGTGTGTTTATTTGTTTAATGTAATTTCGTTTGGTCTAAAGGTTACCATAGACGAGATGGAGAGAAAGAAAGAGAGATAAGCGTTCAAAATACCGCCAAGCGCAGCAACCATCTCAACCAAACGTTCTGTGTTGCATCCTTGTCACATTTGTGAACTACATACCAAATTTCAAGTCTCTTTAGCTTTTGCCGTTCCCGAGATATTGTTAAATTACACCGAAAACCGCCAAAAAGCGGTAAAATGCCGCCAACCGTTGCACCGATCTCAAAAGTTTCGTGTCGCATCCTTGTCCCGCCAAAAAGCGGTAAAATGCCGCCAACCGTTGCACCGATCTTAACCAAAAGTTTCGTGTCGCATCCTTGTCACACTTGCCAAAAAGCGGTAAAATGCCGCCAACCGTTGCACCGATCTTAACCAAAAGTTTCGTGTCGCATCCTTGACATCTACATACAAACATTTGACATCTACATACAAAATTTCAAGTCTTTAGCTCTTACCGTTCTCGAGATATTTTGTTTACAGACAGACAGACACACACACGGACCAATGGCTGAAACTTTGGATTTAGGCTCTAGGGATCTCAAAACGTGTTTTGGCACTAAAATTTGACCATCGAAAATTTGACCCGATTACATTACTTTCCTTCCTATAGGATAAGGAAAGTAAAAAGACGAGAAACTCCCGGTTTTGACCCGATTACATTACTTTCCTTTCTATTTTATTTATTTATTTTATTTTTTTTGTACATAAAATATATAAACATATATAGGTACAACGTCAATAACTTAAAACTATGTTTCCTAACTATAAAAATATGACATATGAATATAATTTACCTATCTTTTCATCTATTCAGATTATAAATATCATTGAATTCATATAACACTAGAGATGCCAACCACTCTTTTTATCTTAATTTTAAATAACTGTAATGGCAATGTTTTTATTTCATCTGGTATGATATGATATGTTTTTAATCCAGTGTATAATGCAGATTTCGAGTAAAATTCAGTTTTATGTTTTGGTAATATGATGTTGGCATGTCTAGTGGGATATGAATGTTGTTTCTTATATGATTCAATAATGTTTTCATTTTTTTTTTCAAGTATGTAAATAATTCGTAATAATAAATACCATAAAATGTTAATATATTGTTTTCTTTAAATACCTATAAAATGTTTTTTTTATTTATATTTATTAGAGTGTGCCAAACCATAAAATGTTAATATATTGTTTTCTTTAAATACCTCCCTACATGATTCATTGTATTTCATACGTAGCATTATTCTAATGATCTTTTTTTGCAAAATAAATACCCTGGTGTGGTCTACTGATTTCCCCCAATACATTATACCTATGATATACTTGAAACACCATATGTATAATATATAGACAATAATGCCTTTTTATCAAGTATATGTCTTATGTTAGCCATTATAAATGATAGTTGTCCTAGTTTTTTACAGACAATGTCAACTTGGCAGTTTCCATTTAATTTTTCGTCAATCATAATACCCAGATACCTAACAGAATCAAGTTGGGCTATCTGTTGGTTTTGAATATTTAAAACTAAGTTATCCAAAAACAATGTGGCAATTCTTTTTTGGTCAAGAAGATACGTATAAGTAAAAAGTATCTTTAAAAGGGCTAAATTTCAATTCTTATTTACCGTTGAAATCTTGACGGCACGGTTCAAAGCACTTCTAATAAACAATCTGTGTCATGGTTGCAAGCTCTCTTGCTTAGGGAAGTTGACGTCATCGCGTACGGGAGCATATATCGTAACGTCAGGGTACAAAAGTAGCCGGTATTCGCACAATTTTATTCGTTCTACGGTTGCAAGCTCTCTTGCTTAGGGAAGTTGACGTCATCGCGTACGGGAGCATATATCGTAACGTCAGGGTACAAAAGTAGCCGGTATTTTTCAAATGGTTTTACCTATCTTGGAATCTAGAAGTCGTAGAAGAAAAAAAAAAAACTAAGTAGCTGGCTAAAAACCTTTAAAGTTTACAAAGGATTTACCTTTAGATGATTTTAAACCTTTGAAACAGAACAATAGATTGTCAGGGGTTTACCATCTTGAAAAGTTTACAAAGGATTTACCTTTAGATGATTTTAAACCTTTGAAACAGAACAATAGATTGTCAGGGGTTTACCATCTTGACTTCCCACGCATATGAATATGTATTGATATGCGTGGCAACTGTATTCACTGTATTGGGGGATCGTAAAGTTTTGAAAGATCGTAACGGTGGCCCCGTTCAACTTTGGGGCCCCAAATTTTAATCAGCGAAGTGCCTTGATTTAATGAAGATGTGTACCAAATTTTATCAAAATCAGACCAGGCAATCGGGAGTTATAGCGGAACATACAGACATCCAAACCAAATGCAAAACGGTCGAGTTAAAACATAGACCATACTAAGTAGTACCTACTCGAACTTGAAAATCTGACGTGAATAAGCTAATAATTGTGTATTTTGATTTTCAGGTACAATACTAAGTAGTACCTACTCGAACTTGAAAATCTGACGTGAATAAGCTAATAATTGTGTATTTTGATTTTCAGGTACAATTCAGGAGGGAAAAGTTTCACTCAGATTCACACCAAACATCTGACGGTTACCATTGATGCTTTCACCATACACAATTCTCTGTGGCAAGGGAAGAAAGTCAATCTACCCAATAAACGTGACATGTCGCTTGTTATCTAGACAAGTGCTAACTTTCCATTTTTTAAATGCCAAGTGTTTATTAAATAGGATTATGCCTTTCTAACAGCATGGCATTCACATTTGTTTTCCAATTTTCGCAAAATTAGCTAATTGACTACTGCACTGTTTTTCGAAGGGTAAACTTTGAAATCAAGATCGAGAATTTCATGAGAAATGCGGTCCTTTTTAAAAATCGGATGCTATCTCAGGAGCTCTGGAAATTTCTGAAAGTTACTAGTACCCACCTGAAATATTTGTTTCGAATCCCACCTAAGGCATAACATTTTGTTATTGATTGTATTTGAAAAATAATAGTGGTAGCTTACAGCTGAGGTAAAAGGACTATTTTTTTTTAAATCTAGGTCTTGATGCTCAACACTTTTCACTACTTGCCATACTTTTTTTACGTTTTCGGGAAGTCAATTTTGAAAGAAAAATCTAGGTCTTGATGCTCAACACTTTTCACTACTTGCCATACTTTTTTTACGTTTTCGGGAAGTCAATTTTGAAAG
>NW_007379004.1:0-45827 GCF_000475195.1 Diaphorina citri
GACCTCATGCACACCCCGCGAAGCCCCGGGAGCGCGCAGCGCGACCGTAAACAAGGGAGCGCGAAGCGCGACCCCATGAACAACCCCGAGAAGCCCCGGGAGCGCGCAGCGCGACCGTAAACAAGGGAGCGCGAAGCGCGACCCCATGCACAACCTCGCGAAGCCCCGGGAGCGCGCAGCGCGACCGTATACGCAACCCCGCGTAGCGAACACGCGAAGCCCCCGGGGGATGTAAATCTAACATATGATGGAATTTTAAAAACACATTACACAAACTACCGTTCAATTGATTATTGGTTTCAAAGTCCATAAACATTTTCATGTGCTTCCAATCTATCTTGATTGAAATCTTCAATTTTCAGAAAAAAAAAATAAATAAATAAAAAATAAAAAAAATGTAGGAGATGGTATTTCATGAATATTGTATTAATTAAAGTAACAATTTTTTTCATCGTTCAGAAAAATCATTTTGTATTTTGGGGGACGTCAAGAATACACCAATTAGAGCGTTATTCAATTCTACCATTTCCAGTCGGGTTTTCCTCATCCCAATCAATCTTTGTGACGGAACAGAGGCTAGAGATGAGTTGAAAACCTCAGCCTATATCTAATGTGCCTCATCACGTGTTAGGTCAACCTTGGTGGTTAAACGACCTAAAGCCTACCGAGAGCCAACACTAATGCTCTGGCATTACTGAAATACTGACTGTAGAATCAGTCTTGATAGTTATGATTCATTGTTACTGCCTCTGAAGAAGTTATGGGAGAGATGAGGGCATGATGTCACTAGAGTTCTGAGCAGAGTAAGGTTTGTTTGGTTATTTTGTCTCTAATCTCCCAGATCTAGTTCTTTCTTTTCCAAGGCGCTTTAACATTGAGGACGGTGACTGATTGCACTGAGATCTACATAGCTTGAGGTTTAAAATCTTGAAATGGATTAAGCCACAGAACTCACAAATTACATTCGAGAAAACATTCAACCTATTGACAAAATTCGTAGATTTTCAGAAGCATAACCCGTCCTTTAGGGCTGTTTGCCCCTACACCTAAGCATTTTCACCCTAGTTATATTAATGATGGAGACAGAAAAGAGAGATTTTTCGAAAATCATTTCCATTTCATACAAAGTAATCCCTCTCTCTGCGCGCCTGGCACAAAGCCCTAGTGCCTCCTGTACTAACACAACTAGCAAACCTAACACAAACCGGATTACCATTATCTCAACCTGAAACAATGCTAGGCAACGAAGCAGTTTTGAAAACCCCTTGATGAGTTGCAAGAGATAAACCTCCTGACTATCTGAAGAAAAATGACTACGGACTACCAAGATAGTAGAATGGCCTTGGATTTTTTTTTTTTTTTTTTTTTTTTTTTTTTTTTTTTGCCACGATCAGATTACGGCCAGTTCTCATGAGTCATGAAGGAGCTAGCTTGGTACTGAGAGCATTCACAACCAGAGGTAATTAAAAATACACTCGGTAGAATAAGAATAGAGTCCTCAGCAAACTAAATGCATGTGCAGGACAAATACCGGATCTACAGGTGAATATTATCAACTTACTATCCTCTGTTTATTTAGAGTTTAGGTTAGCCTCTTTATTGAGTACCGCTGTAGGACGTTAAGCTGTTCATGGAGCAGCCTTGTCAATGAGGAGGGGAACTTCACATGGTTTGAGTACTGACAGGCTCAACATTGAACATGGGGCATGTTGGAAAGCATGTTTTCCTTATGTCAGTTTCTAGCGCTAAAGACTTCAACAAGTCGAGAGACAGGTATTAACATGGCGTGATCGTGGTGCATGGTTGCCAAACACTGGTAGATCAAAACAAAACCTATGACCAATGAAAATTCCTTTCATATATGGTCCACGACATTTTTTTAGTACTTAATACAAATCACTCCTTCCTCCCAATCATATCCCTCTTAACTCCGTACACAAAAAGCCCACACCCACTCCGAGGCTTAGGTGTAGGGGCAAAACGCCCTAAAGGATGGGTTAAGCTTATACGAATCTCATCTGAATCTTCCTCGCAATCAAGGTGCCTAAAGCTAGAATCTTGACGATCTTCTAAATCTATGTGTATGTACATGGCTCATAGCACTAGAAGGCCTTCTCTCAGTCTCAGTGCGAGCACTCCGCCGGATAACAATAAAAACCAAAACACAAAACCCCCGTTACTTCAAGATAGATCGTCACATAGCTGAGTAGGATCAGAAATTCACAATACGTATCCAGCCGTAAAAAAGTAGGGGAAGCTCATTCTTCATTAGTGTAAAATCCATGTCATAGGATTGTTTTGAATTATTGCCTTGGACTATCTCTAAAATTCAACCCTGCCATCTCTAAAACTTGAAGCTTGAACGGATTTCCCGCAGCCAATATTCATGTTTTCAATGTTTATTATTTGTTGTTCGTAAGATTTGTGTTTCATGGTTCAATATGGTTCATTGGTTAATCTACTGGACTAACCGCCCTGGTGGGGGATCTCCAATACGTCCCAGTTACGAGATCGTTAAACCCAACATGTAAAGCTCAACACATAAAACCTCTGATGGTTCTCAAGATATACTGGGCAGTAGGTCTCTACAAGAACACCAGAGGGTCTTGAACTACACTCATTAGGAGCAATGTGTTACGCGGAGAGAATGATGAATGTGAACAATTAAAATGTGCCCTGCCACGAGTAGTTGTTGAAATAACCTGCAAATGATTGATAGACAATCCTCTATTTACTCATTACGTTCAGCTTATGAGGTTATTAAAGCAAAAGAGAAATGGATTTTGGTTGACACTAATGATTTTCAAGTTACCAGAGCACCAAAAGCAACCAACCGTAGCGTAGGGAAAAGTTAAACCAAGAAAATTATCGGGAACCAAGAAGTAATATACAATATGCCAATAAATGACTACCAATAAGGACAACAAAAGACATTGTTTCTGAGCGTCCAGAGGGTTTATAACCCCCTCAATCCTTCCACCACCGTAAAACCAATCCTATCTCACGGACACAAAATCAGAACTCCTAATAAGATACGTACAACCAGTAAGGCAGTACACACACCGATATATCCTTTATAGGACAAGTCCCCTGTCTTCCGACGCTGATATGAGCAATATAAATCATCTACTTGTTTGTACACCAGAGAGCTGTGAAGATATTAACCATTCTGCCAAATGACCTGGCCTTGACTTTCAGAAAAAGCCTACTAGGTATTGGAATCATCATGTGAAGCAATCAGCCAACAATTACATTCTAATAGATTCCAATCATGATAGATACATTGCATACATTACATACTGGGTGTTCAAACAGTTCAATATCCAAAACCAATCTAATGAATGTACAATTGTACAAATCAGAAAATACGCTATATTGATCCTATAAATTTGAACCTTCTATTTCTTAATTTCTTTATAAAACTTACAGCTTGAAGATTTATTAAAGAAGAGGTTAAGGGGAGAGATCTGAGTTCACCAAAGCAATTCTTTCACGAAGGCAAGAGTTTAACCAGTTGGTTAATAAGAGTACTCAATCTGGCCAGGTACAACACCCAGTAGGGAGATGTCCAGAACCGGATTTTATTGATGCAATAATTATATTATAATAATGTAAATGATTATGCGTTCTATGCAAATAGAGCTATTATCGTTCTATACACAACTATATTATCCCTACACTTTATGCTGATGCTTGGATGTTGGATGGCTAATACGAAAGATGCGTTTAATATGGCTGCGAGTATGAGCAGACAAGTCATGGTCAAAGTTTATTTGCACAATAGGGTATGCATCATACCCCCATAGATATTGACGTACATAGGTTCTCATGATTCGCTATTGGGTTATGGTATTCACATTCACTAAGCATGGTCCGTTGAACTTGTTGATTTTGGTGTTGGTCAAAGTTTTCTTGAAGGGTTGCCGTGATGGACCATCGCCATGAGTCACTTTGGAGAATCCGACATCTACTGCATAGGGTAGAAAAGTGGACGTTCAAGATGAAATCGCTTACTCAAATCAGAAAACGATGAATTTGTTCAAGAAGTTAAGAACCGATTTTAATCTCTACAACTGTTAAGCTGTGTCCTCACATTGTCGATCAACCGTCGATCGATGTCGACTGAACCGTCCACACTGCTTCGATAACATAGATTCACCTCGTCCATCGACGGCCGTCGACTATGTGTTGATACAGCTTTACAAGCTAGAGGTACAAATCCACTGGAATAACTCGAGCACTCCAGCCAAAGCCAAACGTGGTGCGCTTTTTCTGAAGCATTGGCTTCTCTCGAGAGAGCGAGACAAAGAGAAAATGTCAGACAAGTGCTACTGAGCGAGCATTTATTTTAATACAAAACAGAAACAATAATAATACTCCATGCTAGAAATATAAATAAAATGACCTCTGTGCATTATTCAAGGAGAACTACACTAGTTCTAAGCCAAGTGATTCCTAAAATGGTAAGAAACTTGTTGACCAGTGGAGCAGACTGTCTGATTAGGTTTCAACCTGCTTGCCCGCGGCACAACTAAATCTTCTTTTGTTCAATCAATGAAAGTCACCAACTTACCGCAGAGAGATAGAGAGAGTTGCAAGTTGAATCGTTTTGTGGTGAAAGGAATTTGCTGACAATCATTTCAGTCATTGATTGTCCTATCTTGCTTGAGGGGGTTTTGAATATACCCAAGGGCAGAAAGAAAAAGATGAATGGAAAAAACTGATCATAATGAATAGCATGTATGAGAATCACAAGATGGTGTGTATTATTTATGTATGTATGTGTGTTTCCTTTCATTTACGACCAAAACAAAGATTTTATCAATGTCTTGATAAAAATATTCTTTACCTTTATGACAACGAATAATGAATCATTTATTATGTATAATTGATCATCCTTATCGTAGATTCCGTTCATACTTTGTTGAATTAGTTAGTTACATAGGAATAAAAAAGTAAAAGATCATCTACTCTGATGCAAGTGTTGCATCCATTTTCATTCGGAGAGAAACTTGAGAATTTTCATCGGATCACAGCCTAGGCCTCCAAGTTCTATAAACTAGTTTCACATTTCTAAAGTTACTCAAGACATTCAATACTCAACACGGATTAGGCTACTTCACCAGAGTGCTCAATGATGTGGAAATTTTCAACATTCTTAACGCCTCTACAATCCACTGAGAATGGAAAACTTCACCAAGTAGATCAAGTGGTTACCAGACTGAAGCGACCACAACCACTAATTCACAGTGAGGATTCAACGAAACGACATCGACACAGCCGACCCAAGATATCTGAGGAAAACCCAGTGTTTCTTTACCGTTCATTAGCTCAGAAATTGCTTGAAAAACAACGCGTACCATGTAGACAACGTTCTCAACCTAATTTATAGTCAAAGCAAATGAATAGGAACATTGAATGTCGTAATAGGAATTCGTCATGTCTCACAAATTATGCTGGCAAGGTCACTGCAAGGAATTATGGTTGTGTACGATTTCATTTTTCATTATGAACATAATACGTCAACGTCACATCATTGGGTTCAGCTGGAATCTTTCCGTCACACAGGAGGATCAGGATGTCCCTTCGGAAAATTCTCTGCTTTCTGGGAATAATGACTTTGTCAACTCTTTCAATCCACTCATCAGGAATCGAGAACTAGAGAGGTTTAAGAAAAACTTGACCTTTTATCTCACTAGAGTTCTCCCAAGTTGATTCAAATTACTATGCCAAAAATAAACACCGAAACTTCATTTAATTACTATTCCAAAATTATTAGATAATTACCCATATCGAAGGACAGATTAAGTATACAATTTCCGCCTGGTGATTAGTGACTAATGTTATTTGTAACTTTTGCATTGACATTATAGGTGAAGTTGTGGACTTGGGGACTTAAAAGACCAAAGCACCCATACTGAACCGACAAGAAAAACTTGACCTTTTTTCTCACTAGAGTTCTCCCAAGTTGATTCAAATTACTATACCAAAAATAAACACCGAAACTTCCTTTAATTACTATTCCAAAAATTATTAGATAATTACCCATATCGAAGGACAGAACAAGTATACAATTTCTGCCTGGTTATTAGTGACGGTGAATAATGTTATTTGTAACTTTTGCATTGACATTATAGGTGAAGTTGTGGACTTGGGGACTTAAAAGACCAAAGCACCCATAATGAACCGAACAGAGAAACCATTTCATTTCTTAACAGCATACTAAACTATTCTGATGGCACATCAAAGCCTACTGATGGATACTATATTGAAGATTAGCTCCAGCTCGGTCTCGGCCTAATGACTGACGGAGCAAAGTTCCCTTCGGAAAATTCTCTGCTTTATGGGAATACTTTCAATCCGCTCATCAGGAATCGAAAACTAGAGAGGTTTAAGAAAAACTTGACCTTTTTTCTCACTGGAGTTCTCCCAAGTTGATTCAAATTACTATGCCAAAAAAATAAACACCGAAACTTCAGTTAATTACTATTCCAAAATTATTAGATAATTACCCATATCGAAGGACAGAACAAGTATACAATTTCTGCCTGGTGATTAGTGACGGTGAATAATGTTATTTGTAACTTTTGCATTGACATTATAGGTGAAGTTGTGGACGGGGACTTAAAAGACCAAAGCACCCATACTGAACCGAACAGAGAAACCATTTCATTTCTTAACAGCATACTAAACTATCCTGATGGCACATCAAAGCCTACTGATGGATACTATATTGAAGATTAGCTCCAGCTCGGTCTCGGCCTAATGACTGACGGAGCAAAGTTTAATGTTTTAATCTCTCGTGATATAATGACATTTACTATGGCACCTGAGTTGTGCGCTAGAATCTTTTATATTCTGCTGTAAATCTTCTGCTCCAAGGATCTTGGAAATAGCTATTTATATTTCTAGATTAATTTTTATAATGAACTATTTCGACATGATGTACATGACTGATGGCGTAGAATACAGAAGAATCCATTCTTTCTTCAAGTAAAATAACAGAGAAGGGTATGTTACACGGTGTTGAAATGTAACTTTAAAAGGAATAGCAAACAAGAACGAGCTCACTGCTACAACCTTCTTACAACATTGTCCAAATATCAAAACAAGGAAAGAGATATTGAACAAGCTGGGCCCGTCCCTCCGGGAATTATTTAGCCCGTAGTTTATTCGATCAGTACCTATGTACCTACCTAATTACTTCAAGTAACAACAATAATCGGGGTGAAAAACTTGATAGAAGGTCACCATCATCATTATCATCATCTTCACTATCATTCTCATTAGCAATATCATTACATTTTCCATCAAAATTATCATTATCATCAAAGTCATAATCATACTTATTATCATCATCACTCGGCAATAGTTTATCATGATGTTCACTAAAACGCAATTCATAACCGATGTACTGGGTTGGTTGAGTGAAAACTCTGATAACCCGGCCTCTGCAATGCGTTGGTTTAAGACCGGTGTTCTGGAATGAAAGTTCCAGATCTTCTTCTTCTTCGCGTTTTCCCGTGTTCAGACGGGGATAGGTGTTTTTTCGTCAGCCTCTCAAGTTGTGTCATCTAAGTCAGAATAAAAGATCCAGATGATTTGAGAAAATTGAGATCCAGAAGAGATCTCTAGTCTGATCCCGGGGGTAATTTATCTGGAGTTATAAGCTATGGGAAATAACAGCGGACGTACAACCTAATCCTTATATCTTACAAGAAACTTGCGCATAGTGCGGGTCTGACAATACCAGTAATAATAAAACAAAGTACAAACCAACCATTTCCAATCCATCCTGACGATATGACAACAAGGCGAATCACTAATCTATGTCATTATGCGAGTCTCTTAGTTTAAGTACACATTGCAACCAGGCATACATTGTTCACTGCATAATGACATTCGCTTCATTGAAACTAAACCCAAATACTATCCATGCCATGGCATAGCGGGCAGGTCAGTGAGAGATATGCCCATTGCATAATAATCAGCGTCACATCATGGACTAACTGTATCTATACCATGATGCCCTACCAGAAGTATTCATCAGGAACCAAATCCTTTCCTGCTGAGCTCCGTACAAGGGGGAATATGTTCGAAATACTGGTACACAGGTTACAGTCACCGGAGGAGTAACATGGGTGGCGGCGGGTCTAAAATGTTAGTAACATGTGAGGTTCTGGACTTACCTTTATCTATGAAGATCGGAACTGGCCATTTTCGAGGCACTGTATGATCTGTGAACAAGAAATAATGAAACAAAACCTGTAGTGAAATGGGTATAAGTCGCAACGTAAGTGCATATGTAGCTCATCAACATCAGATTTCAAAGGGAATACCTTGTCGGTTTGTGGTGATATTTAGGGCAGTCACCCAGTTCGCTAAATCTTGAGCCAGCCCTGCAAGTACCTTATTGAGGTATGTATGTTCGTAGCAAGAGGGAATTTTAAAGACTAAACTATTTTTTAAATGTCGCTACCTATTTCACATGTCAATGCATAATATGAAATTCGGTTTCACCAGTGTGCACTATACTCTGTGTTTATGTACGGGTTTCATGAAACAAGTTTCACAGACTTTACAATCATACTCGGAGGAAACCCACAAAAGAGCTCAAGTCTCAAATGCCTGCATGACATTTTGATTTCACCCTTTCACGCCATGTTGTTTTTACCAAAGCTTTAATGATATTGCTAGGAATAACAATTGCTCATACTGTCCCTATATGAGACTGGAAATTCTCATTACCCTTGTAGTCAGTAAGTCAGTTTTATGAACGTGCTTTCAACATTTTGTAGTCTGTCGGACATACAGGCAATTGAAGTTTTTTTTTTTTTTTTTTTTTTTTTTTTTTTTTTTCTGCATTTATATATTATATCTGTCGAACCATGAGGTTTGCTTATCCGCAAACTCATCGCACCTATCTATAAAATCGGCCCTGACGTGTTCAGTTCTGGCAGAGAATCGGTTCCATCATCATTTTATCAACATTGTATGCTGCAAAGTTCCATTTGAATGAAAAACAGAGCTTCTGGGCTTAAGCCGGCAAACAAAGGGATTTCCAATCAAAGATTTGAATCGCTCTCCGAGTCAAAGACCTTTTCACAAATCAGTCATTAGTTGACTTTATTAGTATACTGTTCTAGTCATTAAATCAAACAAAGGAATACCTTGACATCAGGTATGTACACATGTCAGTCGGGGTGGGGGCAAATGTTGCCAAGTTGATTTTTTCTTCAAATTTCGATTTCGTTCGAAAACTTCAACAACGCGACGTAAAAAATTGAAGTATTCCGTTATTTCCTCTTTAAATTTTCATTTATGTCATTGTGATCTAGAATCTTACATCGACATTGTAATACAACTGACTGTCGGTTGGTGGTCGAAAGAACAGTGTGGATTAAATTTTGAAGACTTTCCATGGCAGTATTCTCATATGAGCTCTTCCACCCAAGAACTCTGATAAACTCCAAGTCAAACGAATGTCTCACTTGATTACTTTCAAATTTTCCAAGTCTCCAGTCTCACATGAAATTATAAAGGTGATAACTGGATCCTTCCAATCTCATTTAGAACATAATGAGAACACCACTCTGGTCCCAGAAAGAAAACCATTTCACCAAATCCAATTCACCAATCAACACAAAGACCTAGCGGTTCCCCCAAATAAGAAAACAAGGCCTGGAGCCAAGTAGTCATTCACAACACGGTACATCAATTGCCAATATGTGACCACGCTATAAATATAACGGAACAGCTGAGAACTAAATCAAAATAAATTCAAAACGAATGAATTTGTTGAGCTTGATTTTAGAAATAGCCTTCTTCTGAAAAGACTAAACTATTTTTTAAATGTCTCTACCTATTTCACATGTCAATGCATAATATGAAATTCGGTTTCACCAGTGTGCACTATACTCTGTGTTTATGTACGGGTTTCATGAAACAAGTTTCACAGACTTTACAATCATACTCGGAGGAAACCCACAAAAGAGCTCAAGTCTCAAATGCCTGCATGACATTTTGATTTCACCCTTCAACGATAACGCTAAAAGCTCTGCAAGTTAAGAAACTATAATCGTGAAACCTAATACTACACCAGGAGAGAATAAAGCTGGGGAAAGTTTGACAAAGGAAACGAGGTGGGGGTAGTTTTAGAAATAAAGGTCAAGAATCTGATGGAAAGTATTTCAGGCGTACGTTATACATTATTCAGCATGCTGAAAGTCACGCACATCAGACCCGGGATAACTGACACAGTCGGTAAATGCTCTGGCTTGTCACTCACATCAGACCCGAGATAACTGACACAGTCGGTAAATGCTCTGTCTTGTCACTCACATCAGACACGAGATAACTGACACAGTCGGTAAATGCTCTGGCTTGTCACTCACATCAGACCCGAGATAACTGCCACAGTCGAAACTGTTCAAACTAAAGATATCTGCACTGGTTTGTCATGTAGGTTTAGTCATGAAGGAAGATCCTGTGGTCAATTGACGTATGTGGTTTGAAGGTTTACATATATTTCATTTTCTGCTTTCCTTTCTATCTCATCGGCGTAGTGGTGGAAAGATTGACAGGGGTATAAGATTGACCCTTTGGACGCCCAGAAACAACGTATTGGCTTTGCGTATTATTCAAAGTATTAAGTAAATTGACCTAGAAAAGGATTCAATTTTCTGCAGTAGACATCTTCAAATCAGTCCTAAAAATTTGAGCTGTAAAGATATTTCCGAGTTCAATCTAGACTGTGTCAGTTTTCCCATGGTCGAGCTAAAGTTCATGCCGTCCAATTTTCCAGTTGGCTTTCTCTATCATGGCGTATAGGTTGCGTGTTTCGTGTTTCAAGTGCATGCAAAAGAACGGTTACCTCATACTAAATTTCGCCGTCAACCACCCTCCCTGCTCTGGACTTTGTTAAACACCCTCCACCCTGCTCTTCTCTGGACTTTGTTAAACAATCACCATTCCTAGCACACTCCTCCGCTTTCCTGCATTTCAGGAAAACGTCCATTTTCTTTTTCCAAAGTTGTGTTTTTCGTTAAGAATGCTCTAAATTTTAAACCGTGACCTAGCGAGGTCATTTCCATTTCAAACAAAACGTGCTATATGAGTGTATGTATATACATATTACATATGTATTTAGAAGTGCTATCTATTTTGCCACTTAATGGTGTTTTCATGCTTAGCAGTTATCATAGGCTGTATTCCCAGGTACTTTCAACATACGGCTGGAAAGTAATCGATAGTCTACAAGCAAAAGCTAAAAAAGTCAGCTCCCATGGCGTAGTGGTCACTGCGCTCGCCTTGCACGCGGGAGACCCGGGTTCGATTCCCGGCGGGGTCAAGAAATTTGTATCATGCAAATGATTGATTCCGTGACTGGCCGTTACGGGGCCCACTCAGCCTCGTGAGGAAAATGAGTAGCTATGTAATATAAATGCCCATAGCGACCGGTGCCAGCATGGTAGGTAATTGGGAGCTGGATTATTGCGATATATGTATTTGGAAAAAATCCTACAATGCTGCAGTGAGCACCAAAGTTGTGACATAATAACACAAAGAAACTGCATTTACATTTACATATAATATCTTTAGTAGCGCTGTCAAACTTTCTTGACTTGGCGGGCGAAGCGCTTAACTGGGCAATATCGGACATGTTTAGAGGGTTAACACTGTAAGGAAAATGTAATATGTATCCTAAGCAAATTTATAGGGGAGGAGAAAAGCAAGGTATTATGGGAGGGAGGGAGGAAGGGGAGGGGAGGAGAGGGGGTAATGGAGGGGACAAGGTGGAGAAGGGATCATAAAATTCTCAACTTTTTTCTTCGTAATACTTGTATAGTCTAAGCTTAGAACACAGAGTCATGGGAAGCATTGTCCAATACGACCCTTGCATAGCACATTGCTTCTCCTGGGAAGTTTCTCGACGCAAGCTGAAGTTCGTTCTCGGAACGGATGGTTTTCTTCCATCCTATCCTCCTTCTCTTAGATTTTGGGACGATAAGACCTCCGTTGTTACAGTCCCCTCTATCGAACCTCTTGTTTTTCCTCCCTTCTGTTCTTATCTTTTTTTTTTTTTCAAAAGCAACTTTCTTAAGAACAAAAAAGAGGGAACAACGCGTGTTGTTTTCTTAATTTCAGCATGTTTCTTTAATTTATGATATTTTCGAAGCATAAATTTTGTTTTTAATATTTTCACTTTTTTGCTCAGCAAAATCCTTTAAATCCCTAATTTTTTCCCCTTTTTTTTGCTATTTAAGTTCTTCGTACGGATACGTAGGTAAAAGTATAGATTGTATAGCTAACCATAAGGTGTTAACTCGCACTGAGGTCTACATAGCTTGAGGTTTAAAATCTTGAAATGGATTAAGCCTCAAAACTCACAAATTACATTCGAGAAAACATTTAACCTATTGACAAAATTCGTAGATTTTTAGAAGCAAAACCCTTCAGGGCTGTTTGCCCCTACACCTAAGCATTTTCACCCTAGTTATATTAATGATGGAGACAGAAAAGAGAGATTTTTCCAAAATCATTTCCATTTCATACAAAGTAATCCGTCTCTCTGCGCGCCTGGCACAAAGCCCTAGTGCCTCCTGTACTAGAGCACAACTAGCAAACCAAACACAAACCGGATTACCATTATCTCAACCTGAAATAATGCTAGGCAACGAAGCAGTTTTGAAAACCCCTTGATGAGTTGCAAGAGATAAAACCTCCTGACTGGCTGAAGAAAAATGACTACGGACTACAAAGATAGTAGAATGGCCTTGGATTTTTTTTTTTGCCACGATCAGATTACGGCCAGTTCTCATGAGTCATGAAGGAGCTTGGTACTGAGAGCATTCACAACCAGAGGTAATTAAAAATACACTCGGTAGAATAAGAATAGAGTCCTCAGCAAACTAAATGCATGTGCAGGACAAATACCGGATCTACAGGTGAATATTATCAACTATCCTCTGTTTATTTAGAGTTTAGGTTAGCCTCTTTATTGAGTACCGCTGTAGGACGTTAAGCTGTTCATGGAGCAGCCTTGTCATCTCCAGATACGAAACACACGTTTCCTTAGTGTATGCGTTGGGGTTTGTCGCTGTGGAGGTCACATGAAAGACAATTCAGTCGAGATTATTATGTAAATAGATCGCGCTCACAATGAAAAATGGAGCTTGAGTTCGATATCTATAAGGGTCATAACGGAATCTTATTTGTTTCCAACGCAGACATGGAGATCTTGGAACGGAAAGGGGAGTTTAAATACGTATTATGTGCATTTGAGCATTTGACTCCTTAAAGTCTACAGCCATTGCCTCCAGATACGAAACACACGTTTCCTTGGTGTATGCGTTGGGGTTTGTCGCTGTGGAGGTCACATGAAAGACAATTCAGTCGAGATTATTATGTAAATGGATCACGCTCACAATGAAAAATGGAGCTTGAGTTCGATATCTATAAGGGTCATAACGGAATCTTATTTGTTTCCAACGTAGACATGGAGATCTTGGAACGGAAAGGGGAGTTTAAATACGTATTATGTGCATTTGAGCATTTGACTCCTTAAAGTCTACAGCCATTGGCGCTCACAATGAAAAATGGAGCTCGAGTTCGATATCTATAAGGGTCATAACGGAATCTTATTTGTTTCCAACGTAGACATAGAGATCTTGGAACGGAAGGGGAGTTTAAATACGTATTATGTGCATTTGAGCATTTGACTCCTTAAAGTCTACAGCCATTGTGAATCGGCGCAGTTCTATCCTGGAATTTTAAAAGGGAAGAACATTATGGACTTTAGTTCGTCAATAAATCTGTTTGTTCACAACTACGGAGCGGTTTGTTCGAATTTATTTAACTTTCGTAGAAATGTTGAACCTGATCAGACAAACGATTGAGATATATAATATCTGGGATACAATATTATCCTAAGTACAAGATTGGTATGTAATAAAATGCAATTAGAGTTGCATGCTGTGCACACGAAACTCAGAATTTTATTCTGAGCTGCGTGCTGCGTGACACGGTAGAGCCTAATGACTGACGGAGCAAAGTTTAATGTTTTAATCTCTCGTGATATAATGACATTTACTATGGCACCTGAGTTGTGCGCTAGAATCTTTTATATTCTGCTGTAAATCTTCTGCTCCAAGGATCTTGGGAATAGCTATTTATATTTCTAGATTAATTTTTATAATGAACTATTTCGACATGATGTACATGACTGATGGCGTATAATACAGAAGAATCCATTCGTTCTTCAAGTAAAATAACAGAGAAGGGTATGTTACACGGTGTCGAAATGTAACTTTAAAAGGAATAGCAAACAAGAACGAGCTCACTGCTACAACCTTCTTACAACATTGTCCAAATATCAAAACAAGGAAAGGTCAAATCTCAAAGAGAAATCGTGATATAACAAACGAAATAAACAAAGAAATGGCGGGAACGGTAATTCATTCAGTCTAAATCCATACTACGAGAAAATCTCTCAGACAAGTCAACAGGACCAATTTGGTGAACTGACTAATGACTTGGTCCAAGATTTGAGGGTCGTTCGAGATCGCCAACTGATTTGTTCGCCTCCAGATAATCAATAATCATGATAGTGAGAAACGGATAGTGCAGATAAATCAACAACATTTAACTTTGCAAAAAGTCCATTGTCCACCATTCTAACTGTTGATGCTGGATTGTAAGGAAAACAAATACTACCTACTTCAGCTATTATTGAAACTCTTGAAAGACAATGTCGGTATTTGTTGCATAATAAGAGGATTAGTTTCTTCCGTAAAGGCATCTTCAGCAATATCCCCCGCACCCTCAAGAAACCCTAGATTTCCTAGACCAAAATTTAGCAACATTAAAAACTCAATTTCATTGCCACACAGTGAGAAACGGGTTCAATCCCACAACGTCGAATGTCTAACGTCACCTCGTCAAATGCGGAAAATCCGTTTTAAGTCCGTCCTTCCTTTATTATTACTAATAATAAAAGGTATAGTGGACGGACTATTGTATTCGCTTCGGTGTCTGTCTGTCAGTCTGTCTGTCTGTCTGTCCCCATAGAAGGACTTATCCAAACCTGGTCGACCTATATATCAAATTAAAGGTCTTTTTACCAGGAACACGAAAATGGTGGTGCAAATTTTGTCCAGAAAACCATAAAGCCAAAAAACAAAAAAAAAAAAACTGTTTTTTGGGGGATTTTTTTTGTCCAGAAAACCATTAAGCCAAAAAACCAAAAAAAAAAAAAAAACTGGTTTTTGGGGGATTTTTTTCACATTTTCTCACACAAATGAGCTCTGATCTCGAAATTTGTCGCGACGACCTATGAACTCAAAGCGAGAAAGTTTTAGATAACACTTCAGTCGTTAATTTAAGACCGGTTTTAGCGTCACCTGTGTTCAGCTACGCCGAGCAAGGCCAATAAATGGATGGGTGACTTGTACATTATATTGGGAATAAAGGGAGAACGGGCTCTAGTCTTGATTTTACTCAATTGGATATCACATCACCCTACCCTACTATGGGATATGAAAATCTAATTAACGAACACAGGAGAGAATTAACAAAGGCCTTCCCTCCACTTTCCACAGTTTCCTTTAAACCAGACAGAAGATGCATGGAGCGTGCAGGGTACAAGAAGCTTGCAGGATACGAACGTACAGCAAGAAGCGTGCAGGACACTGTCCGAGCTGTAATGAACTCGAAATTCTTCGCTCTGTCCTTCCCTAGGGGCAGACGGTGTCATTACACTGGGTGAAAGTGTGACAAGTTTCATTACTAAGGACAGGATAACAGGATATCATTAGGGGAAAGGGACAAGCTTGGTTCCCTGGAGGACGGAACTTAATGAACTTTGCTTTGTCAGGAGCTGCCAAGGATTTGCTTGGAACTGGAAACACAGTGGAAACAACCAGGGCTGTACTGCTGTAGTTCCCACAAGTTGTACGGAATAAGACGGTAAAAAGCATTAGTGGGAAAAAAATCGTTTTCAATGGATTTGTTTGAAAATTCCCTACAAGTTCTTGGTAATCGAGGAGGAACCTTTAAGAGGGACATAACATGATCAGAACAATGTACGGATCATAGTCAATCATAAAATTCACAAGGACAAATAATCCTCCTTAGTGAATGCAGTAGACCTCTCTGTTTCCTTTATTTCCCTGGGAAAACTGAAATGTATCCGGGAAACATCATTCACCGTGATATTGTACAATGTTACACCAACCTTGGAATATCAAATTTTCCTCCACCATATTTTCAACATGCTATCCGGGAAACATCATTCACCGTGATATTGTACAATGTTACACCAACCTTGGAATATCAAATTTTCCTCCACCATATTTTCAACATGGGAAATAATTTACACCTTCAGTCCAATCCTAAAACCAATTTGGAAACCTTATAATTCCACGCAGTTCACGAGGAAAGGTCGTAGGTTTGGCAATTTCACGGTATCGCCGACAGCTTTTTCAAATTCGAGCCATTTGGAACCAGACAGGGAAAGGTTTCACTTGTTTTTGTTTATGTTCTGGCTGTGTTTCGTTTTTTTATTATCTGCTATTTATTTGGCATGTAAGGGGCGACTTTTTTCTCCCACAACATAAACCACCATAATGTTTATGTTCCTGTCGTTAGGTTTGGCAATTTCACGGTATCGCCAACAGCTTTTTTAAATTCGAGCCATTTGAACAAGACAGGGAAAGGTTTCACTTGTTTTTGTTTATGTTCTGGCTGTGTTTCGTTTTTTTTTTATTATCTGCTATTTATTTGGCATGTAAGGGGCGACTTTTTTCTCCCACAACATAAACCACCATAATGTTTATGTTCCTGTCCGTAGGTTTGGCAATTTCACGGTATCGACAACGGCTTTTTAAATTCGAGCTATTTGGAACCAGACAGGGAAAGGTTTCACTTGTTTTTGTTTATGTTCTGGCTGTGTTTCGTTTTTTATTATCTGCTATTTATTTGGCATGTAAGGGGCAACATTTTTCTCCCACAACATAAACCACCATAATGTTTATGTTCCTGTCAAGCACAGCGTCGCATCACATTTCTGAACTCACTGATAACACTATCACCTACTTCCTCTTCAGCCTTCTCTTCTCTCTATCGTTACCATTTCTCCTCCTCTCTATCTCATTACCATTTCTCTTCAGCCTTCTCTTCTCTCTATAGTTACCATTTCTCCTCCTCTCTATCTCATTACCATTTCTCTTCAGCCTTCTCTTCTCTCTATCGTTACCATTTCTCCTCCTCTCTATCTCATTACCATTTCTCTTCAGCCTTCTCTTCTCTCTATTGTTACCATTTCTCCTCCTCTCTATCTCATTACCATTTCTCTTCAGCCTTCTCTTCTCTCTATCGTTACCATTTCTCCTCCTCTCTATCGTTACCATTTCTCCTCCTCTCTATCTCATTACCATTTCTCTTCAGCCTTCTCTTCTCTCTATCGTTACCATTTCTCCTCCTCTCTATCTCATTACCATTTCTCTTCAGCCTTCTCTTCTCTCTATTGTTACCCTCCTCCTCTCTATCTCATTACCATTTCTCTTCATCCCTCCTCCTCCTCTATCATTATTACCAATTCTCTTTAAATGTCATGGCAGCACCGTCTGAGGATTATCCATGTTTCAAGCTTGCTGAACTTTTTCGTATGTTCTCTTGGCCTTCGTTTATTCGTTAAGTACTTAGTATACAAGGATAAGTAGGATTAAGCAAATTTGTCGACTGAAGGGATCAACTTTTGCCAGACTGAAGGAAAACAACTAAATTGTCTATACGAATATGTATATGAAGGAGCAACAAAAAGTTTAGTGAGCTTCGAGGATTTTGGACTATTGTTACTGTTTTCAGGAAAGCCTTGGTTGAAGCCACCACACATACTCTTGAGTGGTTGGTTCCATTTAAAATAAAATGCAAACAAAAGAACGAGAGAAGCTACAAATAGTCCAGACAAAAACAGTAATGCAATAATAACAATAACGACAAATTCGACCTTTAATAATAAAATTATTGATTCGATTTCCACATCAACACGACATCTCGTCCTTAGAAAATCGGGAATTTTTGGGAGTATTGCGGTCGAGAAGCAAAAGGGCCTTCAACCCGGCCATCCTTTTAGCTTTTAGCTCAGCCCAAACAGACAGGATCTGTCCGGTACTCCGTAACCCGGATGGCCGACTTTAGGGAAGCTCCCCCTTCTATTAGCCAAGGTCAGTGACCCCTAGCATACACTAGATGTATAATTTATACAACTACAGAGTACGAGCACTACACATACACCTCTTCACCAGGCAGCAGAAGAAGATGGAAAACCAATTTATATAAAACTGCATTGTTTACTTCAAGGTCAGTCCTATTCAGTCCAATGCATAGTATACTGTGTAGTGTAGTTATGTACTGTGTACAGGGTGTTCTCAAAGTTACTAACCCCAAAGTCAGACGATTTCAGGGGTTTGATAAGGACAAACTTGATACGTTTCCTATATCCTAAATTCAAAAGGCACAAATATTAAGGTCTATCTAAGAAGAGCGGAACATTTATGTAGTATTTACTAATTCCTATTGAAAAAAGTCCATTTTTGAGACCTCCCTAAATGATCAATTTCATGTAAAGTGACGTGCTGTGTTCATGTTCATACAGTATGTAGAGCGTTAGTAATTTATGTATGTGAGGTACGGTAATAATAAGCATAGCATGCTGTTTTATTATTGATCTCGGCATAATGGGAAGCATGACAGTCGTGCTGCGGGCCCAACGTCAAATGAAAAATTGGTACAAAGTGTTTTTTTTAAGTTTAAAGCGGGGAGAATGGGAAAATGGATTGAAAAGAAGGACTTTGCAGCACTGAAATACGAGTATATGAAGAGATAGAGAGGAACTTAAATTACTTGAGCAGCAACTGAGTGGATTAAAATTGATTAAATTCATACAGAATAAATTTATTCCATGTTAAATGATTGATTCTGGATCGGTCAAATGGACTTGGCGGTGGTTTTCCCCTTTTCCAGATTTGGTTTTTCTGAGCGCTACTTTTAATATCTACATTAAGAGACTCCCAAGTTATTGGCGTTATCTTACTCAAACTGTTCGGTGTTTCTGAGCACTGTGAGAAGAAAAGACAACGAAAAGCCACATCTTTCAGGAATCCAACACCTCAACTTTCGCATCACTTCAAGACTTGTTTACCTTGTCCAGATCTATGCTCATTCGGGAACTGAAAATTTTGATGAGGGAATTTCCGCCCCCATCGGAATTCGAATCTAGGACCTCCGCGTTGAGAATCAGTGCTCTTGATCACTCGGTCATTGAGGTGGTCTATCCTGATGAGACTAGGAAGTAGGAAACTATTCACCATATGCCATGGTATATCACCACAATGTATATTAGTGAATTGGTGAACTGATGTACCTACCTATTACGATTTCTAGTCTCACAAGTCTTTTAGTACGTGGCGTAGTTACATTGCTTCCAAATTGTCCGCACATCTTCACGTTACGTTCTAAAGGTGGATTACAAAATCTAGAAATACGCATCCCCTGGAAACACAGTCTAAATCACACCTCCCCACAGTATAAACCAAGCCCCTACAAGCCACCACCCATGTTCTCATTCTGACTTACCTATCTCGTCCTCTAATCAAGTTATTATTAGCCTCTCTTATTTATTCAGTATATCCTTTGTATGGAAAAAGTTGTCTCATCATTTCTGTTACCAATGATTATGTTGTAATCGATAAATCATTGAATTCTGCTCTTATTCTCAAGCTGATAATGAGTTCTTTCATTCAGTATATCCTTTGTATGGAAAAAGTCGTCTCATCATTTCTGTTACCAATGATTATGTTGTAATCGATAAATCATTGAATTCTGCTCTTATTCTCAAGCTGATAATGAGTTCTTTTGCATTTATATCTGTCGAACCATGAGGTTTGCTCATCCGCAAACTTATAGCACCTATCTATAAAATCGCCCCTGACGTGTTCAGTCCTGGCAGAGAGTCGGTTCCATCATCATTTCATCAACATTGTATGCTGCAAAGTTCCATTTGAATGAAAAACAGAGCTTCTGGGCTTAAGCCGGCAAACAAAGGGATTTCCAATCAAAGATTTGAATCGCTCTCCGAGTCAAAGACCTTTTCACAAATCAGTCATTAGTTGACTTTATTAGTATACTGTTCTAGTCATTAAATCAAACAAAGGAATACCTTGACATCAGGTATGTACACATGTCAGTCGGGGTGGGGGCAAATGTTGTCAAGTTGATTTTTTCTTCAAATTTCGATTTCGTTCGAAAACTTCAACGACGCGACGTAAAAAAATGAAGTATTCCGTTATTTCCTCTTTACATTTTCATTTTTTTATCAGATTTCCGGTGTGTGCCGCGTTGGCTTGATAATTATGTCATTGTGATCTAGAATCTTACATCGACATTGTAATACACCTGACTGTCGGTTGGTGGTCGAAAGAACAGTGTGGATTAAATTTTGAAGACTTTCCATGGCAGTATTCTCATATGAGCTCTTCCACCCAAGAACTCTGATAAACTCCAAGTCAAACGAACGTCTCACTTGATTACTTTCAAATTTTCCAAGTCTCCAGTCTCACATGAAATTATAAAGGTGATAACTGGATCCTTCCAATCTCATTTAGAACATAATGAGAACACCACTCTGGTCCCAGAAAGAAAACCATTTCACCAAATCCAATTCACCAATCAACACAAAGACCTAGCGGTTCCCCCAAATAAGAAAACAAGGCCTGGAGCCAAGTAGTCATTCACAACACGGTACATCAATTGCCAATATGTGACCACGCTATAAATATAACGGAACAGCTGAGAACTAAATCAAAATAAATTCAAAAGGATTGAATTTGTTGAGCTTGATTTTAGAAATAGCCTTCTTCTGAAAAGACTAAACTATTTTTTAAATGTCTCTACCTATTTCACATGTCAATGCATAATATGAAATTCGGTTTCACCAGTGTGCACTACTCTGTGTTTATGTAAGGGTTTCATGAAACACGTTTCACAGACTTTACAATCATACTCGGAGGAAACCCACAAAAGAGCTCAAGTCTCAAATGCCTGCATGACATTTTGATTTCACCCTTGAATGATTGATAGACAATCCTCTATTTACTCATTACGTTCAGCTTATGAGGTCATTAAAGCAAAAGAGAAATGGATTTTGGTTGACACTAATGATTTTGAAGTTACCAGAGCACCAAAAGCAACCAACCGTAGCGTAGAGAAAAGTTAAACCGAGAAAATTATCGGGAACCAAGAAGTAATATACAATATGCCAATAAATGACTACGAATAAGGACAGCAAAAGACATTGTTTCTGAGCGTCCAGAGGGTTTATAACCCCGTCAATCCTTCCACCACCGTAAAACCATTCCTATCTCACGGACACAAAATCAGAACTCCTAATAAGATACGTACAACCAGTAAGGCAGTACACACACCGATATATCCTTTATAGGACAGGGTATAAGGTATCTGCACTGGCGGTCTTCTGACATTGACACCGAGTGGCCTTCTCCTCCTCTTCAGGTCTGAATTGTCCTGAACTATACGTTCGGGTCTGAATTGTCCTAAACTATACGTTCGGGTCTGAATTGTACTAAACTGTATGTTCGGGTCTGAACTGTATGCTCGGGTCTGAACTGACCTAAATAGTAAACATTCGGATCTAAATTGTCCTGAACTGTACGTTCGGATCGGAATTGTCCTCAACAGTAGATTCCTTTTACAGAAGTTTCCATCCGCTCTTCCTCAAAGCTTTAGGAGTTTAGGGTTACTTTGTAAGGGCTTCTTCTTGGGAAGATACTCAGAGAGCCCCGGTAAAACAAGTAAGTAAACAATGTTCCAAGAATACAATATTCTACGGTGAGATTTCATCACTCCTTGCTCACTTCGACACCAGAGGACAGAGGACTGAAGTGGAGGCTCAGATCAAAACTATCAGATTTATTGACACTAATTGGTTCTCGCTGCTTTCTCTGCCTCCTGATCCTGCGGAGATTATATCCTGTGCAGCTTTGACTGTGGGTTTAGTTCGGTAATGGAGACATCAAAAGATACCGGTCATTACTATTGACTGCTGAGGAATATGACGTTCAATCGGCACACCACGCCGAGGGTAATCCTTTTAACCTTTCCGAATAGTTAGTATTAGTATTTGCCACGCCATGTTGTTTTTACGGAAGCTTTTATGATATTGCCAGGAATAACAATTGCTCATACTGCCCCTATATGAGACTGGAAATACTCTTTACCCTTGTAGTCAGTAAGTCAGTTTTATGAACGTGCTTTCAAGATTTTGTAGTCTGTCGGACATACAGGCAATTGAAGTTTTAGTATTCGCCACGCCATGTTGTTTTTACCGAAGCTTTAGTGATATTGCCAGGAATAACAATTGCTCATACTGCCCCTATGTATATGAGACTGGAAATTCTCTTTACCTTGTAGTCAGTAAGTCAGTTTTATGAACGTGCTTTCAAGATTTTGTAGTCTGTCGGACATACAGGCAATTGAAGTTTGTGTTTTTTTTTTTTTTTTTCTTCTTCTTTTTTTTGGTGAATCAAACTTTTTTCCGACTTAAAAGATTTGATCGCGTTTTCAAGATTTATTTTGTAGTCTGTCGGACGCAGATAGTTGCCGTTTGTAGTCTTTTCTGATGAAACAAACTTCCGTTTGTAGTCTTTTCTGATGAAACAAACTTCCGTTTGTAGTCTTTTCTGATGAAGCAAACTTTTTCCGACCAAGAACCCAAAAAGATTTCCCACGATAAAAATAGTTCAGTTCATTTAAAAAATGCTTTACCTAGTTCAATATTGGTGCGATGGCAAAAACGCAATAGAGGCGGAAAAAATCCACCAAGAGCTGATAGCTAGACCTAACTCTGGAAACGGAAAGGAAGAGAGGAGAGTAGGGACGACGAACAAGCTATAAAAGTCCAACCCGGGCGTTCTCGCTTCGTTTTATGCCGTTTGTAGTCTTTTCTGATGAACCAAACTTTTTCCGACCAAGAACCCAAAAAGGTTTCCCACGATAAAAATAGTTCAGTTCATTTAAAAAATGCTTCACCTAGTTCACTATTGGTGCGATGGCAAAAACGCAATAGAGGCGGAAAAAATCCACCAAGAGCTGATAGCTAGATCTAACTCTGAAAACGGAAAGGAAAAGAGGAGAGTAGGGACGACGAACAAGCTATAAAAGTCCAACCCGGGCGTTCTCGCTTCGTTTTATTATCACGGGACATAAATTTTCTGCCCTAAGTGGAGACGACTTAGTAGATGATTACCACGTTCACTCCCGTTGTTCCCGGACAATGCACTCGTCCCAACATCAGTCATATCAGGAAGGAAGAACTTGGTAAAGTGGTAAGTTGGCGTTGAAACCCAGGGAGACTCTTGCGTTATTGAACAGGCCTGTCTTAACCCAGATTATATGATCTTGATCTTGGATTGAGTTGTTTGAAACAGATCAAACTCATGCAGTCCGGATAATAGTGGCTTATCAGTCAACTAGACATAAAAAAAAAAACAAACATCAATATTAGGTTCTGGCCAATTATTTCAATGTGTTTTTCAAACAAAGTTCACGAATTGAAATAAAAAAAAACTCGTTTATGCGCGGCCCTAAACTGAGAGCTCAGGAGGACTCGATATAAACTCACAAGACGTTACGTTACCGGCGCTGAAAGTGTTAAACAGGCGGCCACCTAGGGAACATCAACAAACATTACCAAAAACCATGTAAAAAGCTAAATTCGTTTACGCGCGGCCCTAAACTGAGAGCTCAGGAGGACTCGACTCGATATAAACTCACAAGACGTTACGTTACCGGCGCTGAAAGTGTTAAACAGGCGGCCACCTAGGGAACATCAACAAACATTACCTACACGAAACTAAACACATCTGAAATCCCAGACATCAAGTTACATCTAGTATCAGATGTGCAACTCAAGACGTGGTGGCCTAATCCCGTGCCAAATGGCTGTCATTAGAGTTCTATTTGTGCAAAGTGCATCATAACAGGCATCATCTCTCATAAGGCATCATAAACATATAATGCAGGCGGGCGTGCATATGCTGGGATGCTTGTGCAAAGTGCATCATAACAGGCATCATCTCTCATAAGGCATCATAAACGTATAATGCAGGCGGGCGTGCATATGCTGGGATGCTAGTTTCATGACTTGTCTGAATACGAACATGTTGGGGAGAAGTTTGCAATAAAAAAAAATAAATAACCGAATGTCACTTCATAAACATTGTTTTTGTGATGGTATCTTTGGTAGATTCGAAGTAAATTTAGGTTGGAATCGAAAGGAATTTTTGGATATTTGTATAACCGAACTATAGCGACTTAGCGACTACTGAACAAAATGGCATAAATAACCGAATGTCACTTCATAAACATTGTTTTTGTGATGGTATCTTTGGTAGATTCAAAGTAAATTTAGGTTGGAATCGAAAGGAATTTTTGGATATTTGTATAACCGAACTATAGCGACTTAGCGACTACTGAACAAAATGGCAAGAAACACAGTGGAAATAACCAGGGCTGTACTGCTGTAGTTCCCAGAAGTTGTACAGAATAAGACGGTAAAAAGCATTAGTGGGAAAAAAAATCGTTTTCAATGGATTTGTTTGAAAATTCCCTACAAGTTCTTGGTAATCGAGGAGGAACCTTTAAGAGGGACATAACATGATAAATAAATAACCGAATGTCACTTCATAAACATTGTTTTTGTGATGGTATCTTTGCTAGATTCAAAGTAAATTTAGGTTGGAATCGAAAGGAATTTTTGGATATTTGTATTTGTATAACCGAACTATAGCGACTACTGAACAAAATGGCAGAGACTAACGTGCTTGGTTGGAGACGACTATTTTTTTCCTCATAATGATACAGAGGTTGAACAGAATTTGTCTAGCACAGTGTACATAATTTTATGTAGTGGATAAATTTCAGGCAAAATTTGATTTGTCCAGAGAGCATGAAACTCTCACAACGTGAAGGAAATCCCAAACACAATAGACCCAATGGCCTTGAACAAAATGGCAGAGACTAACGTGCTTGGAGACAACTATTTTTTCCTCATAATGATACAGAGGTTGAACAGAATTCGTCTAGCACAATGTACATAATTTTATGTAGTGGAGAAATTTTCAGGCAAAATTTGATTTGTCCAGAGAGCATGAAACTCTCACAACGTGAAGGAAATCCCGAACACAATAGACCCAATGGCCTTGAAATTTTGTTAATTTCCAAGCAGGTAATGAATAATGATAAAGTGGAAACTTGAATGTAAATGCCCGACCACTCATTTTGTATGGGACTGTCTCGCTCAATTAAACCGGTCAATAGGTCTGCTGAGTGCTGAGTCAGGGGACTGGGACTGCTGTACTGCCATAGTAATAACTTCATGTTTCATCATAACTAGAACGATTCAAATGGCCTTGAAATTTTGTTAATTTCCAAGCAGGTAATGAATAATGATAGAGTGGAAACTTGAATGTAAATGCCCGACCACTCATTTTGTATGGGACTGTCTCGCTCAATTAAACCGGTCAATAGGTCTGCTGAGTGCTGAGTCAGGGGACTGGGACTGCTGTACTGCCATAGTAATAACTTCATGTTTCATCATAACTAGACCGATTCAAATGTCCGAGGTCAATAATTATTTGTTTATTCAATTGAATCAAAGCCAATATTCTTCTTGAATCCACGTGTTCGTGTTTAGTTGTTAACTTTATCTCATATCTCTTTTTTTCTTTTCAAAGGTAGGGTCGATTTCATGACCACATTCGGCCAGTTTACTATACTTATCATAAGTTTTACAATCACAAGTCAATAGGTCAAGCTCGGTCATAAGGGGCAGCTAGAATTATTTACTGAATTAGATACTGATTTTCCACTCTGAAAACTTTTTCCCCTGTTCAAAAGACTAGCATCTTGCCGCAGTAAATCAAGGATAGCGGTACTTTATCTCATATCTCATTTTTTTTTTTTTTTTTCAAAGGTAGGGTCGATTTCATGACCACATTCGGCCAGTTTACTATACTTATCATAAGTTTTAATAGGTCAAGCTCGGTCATAAGGGGCAGCTAGAATTATTTACTGAATAACTGAATTAGATACTGATTTTCCACTCTGAAAACTTTTTTGAAAACTTTTCCCCTGTTCAAAAGACTAGCATCTTGCCGCAGTAAATCAAGGATAGCGGATTTCTTACCAAACTTTCGCACGATTGAAAATTCAGACTTTCCATCGTTATCTTACCTGAAACAAAGAACAAACATTTTTTTATTTATTAGGACATTATGTCTTTGACGTAATGACACAGTTGCCAAAAATCAAAAACTCCAATCACAATTTTAATTATAATCCACTCTTGGAAGAAGAAAATAACAATACTATAATTTGCTAACAACTTGAAATTTATTCAAATATGTACCTACGTATTCTTAGGTCAATTAGGTTATTCTAGACGTCACATCTCACATAGCTTCAAGAAATCCCACCAATAATTACCCTCTCTCAATAATGTCAGACCCTGCTATAGCAAAATTTTGCACTTTGACGATTCTAGATTTTTGGTCTAGCGTTCTTTGGGGTGCGGCTCCTGTTGTTAATTTATCCGCATCCCCACGGATTACAGACCTAGAGTCAATATTTTGGTTTTACTTGCCATAAATGAATTGATTAATTTAAGACCCATGTTCGGCATTCTGGAAGTCCGCAACACAAAAACATTTCAACTTGAAAAGCGTTTTCAACTCACTTGAAATATTTTCCACTATCTTCCTAGAATAGAAACAATCCAATGACTGTCACACCAGCTGATAGAGTAAAAGTGATTGAACAGTATTTATTAGGACATTATGTCTTTGACGTAATGACACAGTTGCCAAAAATCAAAAACTCCAATCACAATTTTAATTATAATCCACTCTTGGAAGAAGAAAATAACAATACTATAATTTGCTAACAACTTGAAATTTATTCAAATATGTACATATTCTTAGGTCAATTAGGTTATTCTAGACGTCACATCTCACATAGCTTCAAGAAATCCCACCAATAATTACCCTCTCTCAATAATGTGAAAATCAAGAAGTGGACATAGAATTAAAGATTAATGTAACGAAAATACACAAACAGAACAAGAAGGATGTTTTAATTTTCCGAAGAACCATCCCATACCACCTTATCTTACGTCTAAGAAAGAAGTGCCGTGCCCCTTTCTCTGTTCTTCTAAATTGCTAATTTGTCTCGCAATTTGAACGCCAAAGGCATCAACCTCTACTAACAAGGACGGAATCAAAGGCAATCAATCGGTATTCTTTTCACCAGTTTTGACTGAGTTTTCAAATCGAGTAAAGAAACTTCACATTATCATCCCACATTTTCTCTCAAGACAGCTCTACACTATCATATCGCGGAAGGGACAACTTTTAGATGATGCATTTGCATCTATTTGCAGGAGGTAAGTCCAATAACAGAAGGACTGGAGTCAAGGCAAGGAATTTCATCCACATTTGAAGATGTCTAAGAAAGAAGTGCCGTGCCCCTTTCTCTGTTCTTCTGAATTGCTAATTTGTCTCGCAATTTGAACGCCAAGGGCATCAACCTCTACTAACAAGGGCGGAATCAAAGGCAATCAATCGGTATTCTTTTCACCAGTTTTGACTGAGTTTTCAAATCGAGTAAAGAAACTTCACATTATCATCCCATCTTATCTTACATATCTACTCAATTGGATATCACATCACCCTACCCTACAATGGGACATGAAAATCTAATTAACGAACACAGGAGAGAATTAACAAAGGCCTTCCCTCCACTGTCCACAGTTTCCTTTAAACCAGACAGAAGATGCATGGAGCGTGCAGGGTACAAGAAGCTTGCAGGATACGAACGTGCAGCAAGAAGCGTGCAGGACACTGTCCGAGCTGTAATTAACTCGAAATTCTTCGCTCTGTCCTTCCCTAGGGGCAGACGGTGTCATTACACTGGGTGAAAGTGTGACAAGTTTTATTACTAAGGACAGGATAACAGGATATCATTAGGGGGAAAGGGACAAGCTTGGTTCCCTGGAGGACGGAACTTAATGAACTTTGCTTTGTCAGGAGCTGCCAAGGATTTGCTTGGAACTGGCGAAAGTGTGACAAGTTTCATTACTAAGGACAGGATAACAGGATATCATTAGGGGGAAAGGGGCAAGCTTGGTTCCCTGGAGGACGGAACTTAATGAACTTTGCTTTGTCAGGAGCTGCCAAGGATTTGCTTGGAACTGGAAACACAGTGGAAACAACCAGGGCTGTACTGCTGTAGTTCCCACACGTTGTACGTAATAAGACGGTAAAAAGCATTAGTGGGAAAAAAAAATCGTTTTCAATGGATTTGTTTGAAAATTCCTTACAAGTTCTTGGTAATCGAGGAGGAACCTTTAAGAGGGACATAACATGATCAGAACAATGCACGGATCATAGTCAATCATAAAATTCATAAGGACAAATAATCCTCCTTAGTGAATGCAGTAGGCCTCTCTGTTTCCTTTATTTCTCTGGGAAAACTGAAATGTATCCGGGAAACATCATTCACCGTGATATTGTACAATGTTACACCAACCTCGGAATATCAAATTTTCCTCCACCATATTTTAAACATGGGAAATAATTTACACCTTCAGTCCAATCCTAAAACCAATTTGGAAACCTTATTCCACGCAGTTCACGAGGAAAGGTATTTGAACGCCAAGGGCATCAACCTCTACAAACAAGGACGGAATCAAAGGCAATCAATCGGTATTCTTTTCACCAGTTTTGACTGAGTTTTCAAATCATCCCAGGAACTTTACAGGCTAGATCATACTGAGATGACTACAACGATGGTCGTTTAACAAATACAGTCCATTAAATCAAAATGGTGTCGAGGAACTACATAGCATTTTTATTGTGCTTTGTGTTCACCACGGTCTACATAGCGCTTGTCCTCACCAGTCAATATCATCCCAGGAACTTTACAGGCTAGATGATACTGAGATGACTACAACGATGGTCGTTCAACAAATACAGTCCATTGAATCAAAATGGTGTCGAGGAACTACATAGCATTTTTATTGTGCTTTGTGTTCACCACGGTCTACATAGCGCTTGTCCTCACCAGTCAACAATATTATTGACATATCGACCGACGATTTATATTCCGATTCTTCTCCAACACGTGTATGCTTTATGTGTATAGTGTATAGCGCACCCTTCAATACTTTACTCTGGTGAGAGTGATTGTCTATTTGTTTTATTTATTTCCTCCGCTTATCACCAATGTTAAACAAGAGATGAGGAGACATGGCACTCTATCTTATCTTATCTGTGCGAGAGAGACACCATTTCTCCTCCTCTCTATCTCATTAGCATTTCTCTTCAGCCTTCTCTTCTCTCTATCGTTACCATTTCTCCTCCTCTCTATTTCATTACCATTTCTCTTCATCCCTCCTCCTCCTCCTCCTCCTCCTCTATCATTATTACCAATTCTCTTTAAATGTCATGGCAGCACCGTCTGAGGATTATCCATGTTTCAAGCTTGCTGAACTTTTTCGTATGTTCTCTTAGCCTTCGTTTATTCTTCTGTTTATTCGTTAAGTACTTAGTATACAAGGATAAGTAGGATTAAGCAAATTTGTCAACTGAAGGGATCAACTTTTGCCAGACTGAAGGAAAACAACTAAATTGTCTATACGAATATGTACAAGAAGGAGCAACAAAAAGTTTAGTGAGCTTCGAAGATTTTGGACTATTGTTACTATTTTCAGGAAAGCCTTGGTTGAAGTCACCACACATACTCTTGAGTGGTTGGTTCCATTTAAAATAAAATGCAAACAAAAGAAAGAGGAGCCATTCTGGGAGTGCTAAGACTCGAGAGGCATACCGGTAGATTCTGCCATACAGCTTGTATCCGAAAATTTTGGCTATGATAGTTTTCGTTGGATTTGAGTAACTAATCAAGAGGGATAAGCTCGCGTGTAATTGCGTGATACTCATCAAGTGATCCTGAGCCCTTAGCAAATGCTTTAGTGGTTCTCAATAACAAAATGCTTTAGGCGATGTTGGACGTGGGGATGGAAAGTAGAAATGTCTTGTAGCCCTTGTAGAAGCTACAGTCATGCCCCATCCAGACAAAAACACGTGAATAGAGTTTCGTGCAGCATGCTGTGATGCCGGAACATGGCGTGGCGTACTGCCCGATGATTACAGTCATCCTGTTGATGCGTCCGATAGTCATGAACCCGTGTTGCAGCCATTACCTACTAGTTATAGTTATATAGTTATAGTCTGCTGAATGTCAAGGCTACGCGTTGGCTCCGGGCCCAACACTCAATTGTCACATCGACCCATGTTGCCAACTTGTGCCATTTATCCCCCGACCCCCCTCATCCAAGCCAACAAGTTGTCACCAAGTCTTGCCAATTGATCAAGTGTTGCCAGTGAGTCGTTTTTCAACTTGGATCTTTCTGAACGAAACTGGGCCAAAAATCGCATGGCGAAAGGCCCAAGGTTGCTTCTGTATTTTGATAAGATCTCAGATTGATAAGATGTTAGGGTGAGGTAATGAAATGAGTTCATTTCTAATAGCAGCAAGAAATACACTCAAGAACAAGTAACAAATGAGCCAGAGTTCGCCAAGATAACATCTCTAGAAGTAACTAGTTTGATATGATAGAATACGTACATGCTATTGATACTCATACTCATGACAAGAAAGAAGTTAAAAAAAAGCATCGGACCATGGTAAGTAATTGGGGAAAATTCAACTGCAAAGTGCAAAGGTTCAAGACCTGGAAAACATACTATGTGAAGTTCCAAAAAAAATAGCTATGCTTTTAGACGGTCATAACCTCAATAATTCAGCATGAAGGAAGAAATACCCAAGAACTTTTTTATCAGCGCTCTACCTAAATGCGAACATAATCAATGTGCAATAAACATCATTTTTATCTATGAAAGATTACTTGGTTTCATCAAAAGAGACCGAAACATCATTCGCAACTACTGCGGGCGCGTTAGACTAAATTAAATGAACAGACGAGACCTTGAAACACTGAGGTTTTGACTGATCCCCCCATACAGCATATAATGGTATCACTACTGAATTACTGATACACTGACTACTAGACCTGCCTCAACATTCTCTCTTCACGCTCGAGTAGTTCCGAAAATTCATGAGACGAAAACTCCTCAGAGTGTTGGGATTTTCTCACCAACATCCTCCATAACAATCTGTGTGGCATGACTACTCGTACAACCAATAGTATGAAACACTCACACACATCTCTGGACACACATATATTATGTCATGTTGATTTCTTGGCCAACTTCCAAACCCATTTAGAGATCCCCACATACACACGCTGTAGCTGTACTCTATCGGCTAATTAATATTCATGTATCATACTATCATAGCAAACACAATCATGCTATATAGGAGCTTCTAGTCACAGAAGCTACGCCATTGTCTTTACGAACAAAATACATTGTTATGCCAGAATACGTACATGCTATTGATACTCATACTCATGACAAGAAAGAAGTTAAAAAAAAAAGCATCGGACCATGGTAAGTAATTGGAGAAAATTCAACTGCAAAATGCAAAGGTTCAAGACCTGGAAAACATACTATGTGAAGTTCCAAAAAAAATAAATAGCTATGCTTTTAGACGGTCATAACCTCAATAATTCAGCATGAAGGAAATACTTAAGTACTTTTTTTATCAGCGCTCTACCTAAATGCGAACATAATCAATATGCAATAAACATCATTTTTATCTATGAGAGATTACTTGGTTTCATCAAAAGAGACCAAAACATCATTCGCAACTACTGCGGGCGCGTTAGTCTAAATTAAATGAACAGACGAGACCTTGAAACACTGAGGTTTTGACTGATCCCCATACAACATAGAATGGCATCACTACTGAATTACTGATACACTGACTACTAGACCTGCCTCAACATTCTCTCTTCACGCTCGAGTAGTTCCGAAAATTCATGAGACCCCATACAGCATATAATGGCATGACTACTGAATTACTGATACACTGACTACTAGACCTGCCTCAACATTCTCTCTTCACGCTCGAGTAGTTCCGAAAATTCATGAGACGGAATAGAAACATCTTGGCCGAAATAATGACTTGACATGACGGTGGGACTGTCGATTTTCTTTCAGATCTCAGGTACAAGGTGTATTATTATTAGAAGTCACTGGAGTATTTTCTAGTAATGTCTCAATAATCAAAATTACCCACTCCAAACACCATACTACGCTACGTCGAGCTATCAGAAACATGGCGCTTACTTGGTTACTGGGTTGTAAACACCCAACTTCCAATAAGCCCACGCCAAATTATACGCTACGTCAAATCATCTGAAAGGTGAATTAGAGGTTCTGACTACTGATGGCTGGTATAACAATGTCACTTAACTTAAAACATTGGATAAAAGGATCTGATTGGATGATTTCAAACGATCAGTCGTTTAACTCAAACCAAGTTCAAACTAGGATTGTAGTCCCGGGAATAATTCGCGTCTACCGAGTAGTTAGCCAGAATAATGAACATTACAGCTCAGGCAGAACGAATGGGCACTAGAAACCAGAGAGGAAGAGGGAGGGGATCAAGATGGAACGCAATTTCTGGCTCCTACGCCAAGCTATACGCTACGTCAAATCATCTGAAAGGTGAATTAGAGGTTCCGACTACTGATGGCTGGTATAACAATGTCACTTAAAACATTGGATAAAAGGATCTGATTGGATGATTTCAAACGATCGAGCCAATCAGCTTGCTGAACCCAGTCGTTTAACGCAAACCAAGTTCAAACTAGGATTGTAGTCCCGGGAATAATTCGCGTCTACCAAGTAGTTAGCCAGAATAAAGAACATTACAGCTCAGGCAGAACGAATGGGCACTAGAAACCAGAGAGGAAGAGGGAGGGGATCAAGATGGAACGCAATTTCTGGCTCCCCCCCTCCCCCTCCCCTTCTGCATCATCAGAGGAGCGAGTGAGAAAGAAAATTCTCGTTTTGCTCAAGTTCAGTTCTTGTGTTTTCAGATCCGAGAAAGATTTGACTCGACTTCTGTAAGATTAGAGGTAGACAATAGCGGAGGTTGATGTACTCTCCAGGTTCAAATCAATCTGAGGAAATGATATTTGATTTGTCCTCCATTTTTCCCCTTCTGCATCATCAGAGGAGCGAGTGAGAAAGAAAATTCTCGTTTTGCTCAAGTTCAGTTCTTGTGTTTTCAGATCCTCAAGGTTGGGAAATATTTCTAGCAAGGACCATCATGATTTCCAGTTGATGTGGCCCCGGGGTTCTAGTGGAGGATGACCTTGGCGCTGTAGATTGCTAATGGGAATCCTGAATCCTGTGGAAACATGGGATACAGGTCACGTTGATATTCATTTGAGCAAACATGAGGGGAGAGGACTTGATTTGAGTGACCGCTTGGGAAGAGGCCAACAACAGTCTCTAGCTAGTTGCAGATACTGTTACAGACCCTGCAAGGGGAGAGGACTTGATTTGAGTGACCGCTTGGGAAAAGGCCAACAACAGTCTCTAGCTAGTTGCAGATACTGTTACAGACCCTGCTATTGCAAAATTTTGCGCTTTGACGATTCTAGATTTTTGGTCTAGCGTTCCTTGGGGTGCGGCTCCTGTTGTTGATTTATCCGCATCCCCACGGATTACAGACCTAGAGTCAATATTTTGGTTTTACTTGACATAAATGAATTGATTAATTTAAGACCCATGTTCGGCATTCTGGAAGTCCGCAACACAAAATCATTTCAACTTGAAAAGCGTTTTCAATTCACTTGAAATATTTTCCATTATCTTCCTAGAATAGATACAATCCAATGACTGTCACACCAGCTGATAGAGTAAAAGTGATTGAACAGTTTTCTCTCGATGAAAGTCACTCGAGTACTCTTCAAAACTCAACGAGTGGATTTTCTCTCAAGACAGCTCTACACTATCATATCGCGGAAGGGACAACTTTTAAATGATGCATTTGCATCTATTTGCAGTAGGTAAGTCCAATAAGCAGAAGGACTGGAGTCGAGGCAAGGAATTGTATCCACATTTGAAGACGTCTAAGAAAGAAGTTCCGTGCACCTTTCTCTGTTTTTCTAAATTGCTAATTTGTCTCGCAATTTTTTTTTTTTTTTGCTCACATTGGTTATTGTGATTTATAGTCGGAACTTTTTCTCTGACACTCAGGAGTAGCTGCAGGGAGAGGAGCCATTCTACAGATGGGTAATTCTGGGAGTGCTAAGACTCGAGAGGCATACCGGTAGATTCTGCCATACAACTTGTATCCGAAAATTTTGGCTATGATAGTTTTCGTTGGATTTGAGTAACTAATTAAGAGGGATAAGCTCGCGTGTATTTGCGTGATACTCATCAAGTGATCCTGAGCCCTTAGCAAATGCTTTAGTGGTTCTCACTAACAAAATGCTTTGGGCAATGTTGGACTTGGGGATGGAAAGTAGAAATGTCTTGTAGCCCTTGTAGAAGCTACAGTCATGCCCCATCGTTCACCCACCTTCCAGTATCGCGAAGGTACATACATCATGAATCAACACCAGTTATCCACAAATATAACTGGAATTAACAGCGAGCAATATTTTAGGATAAAAAGAACACCGACAATATCCCTCATCCCCCAAATAGTCAGTCTGGTCCGTTCTACGTTATTATTTTATAAGATTTTAAACATTTTTATTATGTACTTATTGTAGTACAGTCAAAACTGGATAAATTCGAACTTAAGGTACCATTTTTCTCAATTTTAATATAAAGGATTTTGCCTTTTACTCAATAAACTTTCCTAAGAGAAGTCAGATGGGGCTACAACCTTCAAGATTTGTCTCTCGATCATAGAGGTAGTAAAGTAATTGATTATTGGTTGAGATTTTTACGCCACTTTATAACTACTCAGACTGTTTAGTGAGAGATCATCCCGTTTCGACTGAAGTGCAAGTTTTATCCCGGTTCGACTCTTGTGTTAGTTTTATCCCAGTTTGACTGTAGTGTAAGTTAGCGAAGAAAATTGTGCACACATTTCGCAAAGAAATGAGAAACACGAGGAGGAGGAGGGGGAAGGGAAGCATTTGTTGTGAAGCTGGAATATAAATAGACCAGACAGATTAAGAAGACAAGGACAGAGAGATGGAATGAAATGGAGAGAGAGAGAGATTAAAAGGACAAGGACAGAGAAGTGAGAGAAGGAGATAGAGACAGAGGGAGAGAAAAAATAGAGAGAAGAGAAGATCCGAGAGGAGAGAGAGAGAGAGAGAGTTAGGGCAAGAGAGGAAGAGAGTTATTTTTTTGGTAGAGATGGCATAGGTACTCAAGTGCTCATGCAAATCAGCAGAGTATTGTTACTGTATGGTCACGTAGAAATGAGAGATCTGATGAACATGGTCGTCCTCCATTTTGGCATTGTGACCAACGGAGGACAAACTGGATTATACAAATTTCGACCTACCATTTCGTAAACACCCTGGATAATGTAAAATAGTTGTTGATCTGAGCGCACGGCAGTGCGCCAGGCCAAGTTCCAGTAAGCACGCCTGTGTATCTTTACACGAACCGATTCGGCAGGTTTTTATACAGACCCTGCTATAGCAAAATTTTGCGCTTTGACGATTCTAGATTTTTGGTCTAGCGTTCTTTGGGGTGCGGCTCCTGTTGTTGATATATCCGCATCCCCACGGATTACAGACCTAGAGTCAATATTTTGGTTTTACTTGACATAAATGAATTGATTAATTTAAGGCCCATGTTCGGCATTCTGGAAGTCCGCAACACAAAAACATTTCAACTTGAAAAGCGTTTTCAATTCACTTGAAATATTTTCCACTATCTTCCTAGAATAGAAACAATCCAATGACTGTCACACCAGCTGATAGAGTAAAAGTGATTGAACAGAAAAGTTAGATTTCACCAACCCCAAATCTCCTACGCTTGGAGTCGGCACTGGTACAACCGTAATATTTACATTTAGGGTTTTTTATAAGGGATCTTGATGCTCTATTTATTCATCTCGTTGTTTTTCTTCTTGGATTTATGTTCCTAATCTGTTCCGTTTCCGTTATTCTTTCCCCATTTCATGTTCTATCTTCAATATCTTCATATTTGGGAATGATGTTTTATTATTCTCATTTTTGGATGTTGTTTTAGATGTGCTCTTTGATGTGAACCCCGCATTCGGAAGTACAATGTGTTCCAGATGGGAGACATTGGTACTCTGGAGTCTGGGCAAGCGATATGGGAATGTCTACATGCTGAATATTATGAATAAGTGTGGAGTGTGGACACTTGATGATTTACAACTTGTGGATACTCTGCATATGCTTTCAAAGGCAATCTGTCTTTAATCTCTAGACGAATGTGTTGGAATCACTTGATGATTTACAACTTGTGGATACTCTGCATATGCTTTCAAAGGCAATCTGTCTTTAATCTCTAGACGAATGTGTTGGAATTATGCACATTGTGATCATTCTAAGGAGGGATATTGGCTCTCCCTACTTCTGGTCAATATTACTGACACCCAAAGTCGTTTTGACTATTTCTTCTCTTTGAAAACTCCTTAGAGTGTTGGGATTTTCTCACCAACATCCTCCATAACAATCTGTGTGGCATGACTACAACCAATAGTATGAAACACTCACACACATCTCTGGACACACATATATTATGTCATGTTGATTTTTTGGCTAACTTCCAAACCCATTTAGAGATCCCCACATACACACGCTGTAGCTGTACTCTATCGGCTAATTAATATTCATGTATCATAGCAAACACAATCATGCTATATAGGAGCTTCTAGTCACAGAAGCTACGCCATTGTCTTTACGAACAAAATACATTGTTATGCTATTATTATTAGAAGTCACTGGAGTATTTTCTAGTAATGTCTCAATAATCAAAATTGCAGTTCCTATATCATGAAAGGCTGAAGTTAAGGTGTCTGCCACTACGACTTGGTTCGCACTAAAAATTACATTGAGTTATAATATGATATCAAGATGAGTAGCATAAATGGGTAAGAAGACTTCAAGCTCCAAAAAGACCATTCATTGAAACGCTAGATGAGATCCAAACAAGGAGACGTCACTAACAGACCCCTAGTTCCCCTACCCCTATTGAATACAACAGGCCCAGGTATGACCTATGTATATAGCGTTGTACTGACAGGCACACAACAGAGAGGAAACTCGTTATTGTGATGAAAAGAAGAGGAAAATCAAGGTTGCGTCACATAAAAGAAAAAATATTACCTTCAGTCAATTGTTATTTGAACATTTAGACTAACAATCGTGGGGAAGACACAATGTGAACTTGTAATAATTGGTGTAGGAATATTGAACGCGTTCAATGACGAGCGTTTTTCTCGCCTGGAAATGAAACTGATGATGGGTTCGATAGAAGTTGTTTTGTTCAAAGGGAACAAATATCATTGGCTTCCTCCTTCCTTGTAAAAAAAAACTGATGGAATGATGATGGTTTCGATAGAAGTTGTTTTGTTCAAAGGGAACAAATATCATTGGCTTCCTCCTTCCTTGTAAAAAACTGATGGAAATGGTTTTTCGGAAGGAAATTTTCAAGGAATAGGAAAAAGATTTGCCCCATCTTATTTATTGGTTTCTTGTTTATAGCATCTTGTTATGTTCTTCTCTTATTCCTTGATCTTTAAATATTCTGATTTTCCCCAAGTAAAATGTTCCATCAGGGTCCTGGCAAGATATTCCAATAGAAACCTCCAGCAGACTCTCCATAATGGGTAACACTGCTCGAAAATTCTGGGAGGTCTCTGGAGTTCCCTGGCTGTTTTTAATTCTGATCTGATACACTGATGGAAATGGTTTTTCGGAAGGAAATTTTCAAGGAATAGGAAAAAGATTTGCCCCATCTTATTTATTGGTTTCTTGTTTTGCCTGATTTGCTTATCATTGATTTATACGGCTTCTGGAGGAAAACACGCAAAAATTTAAGATATTTGCTAATCACAGACCAAACTGATGGAAATGGTTTTTCGGAAGGAAATTTTCAAGGAATACGAAAAAGATTTGCCCCATCTTATTTATTGGTTTGTTTTGCCTGATTTGCTTATCATTGATTTATACGGCTTCTGGAGGAAAACACGCAAAAATTTAAGATATTTGCTAATCACAGACCAGTTCTAGATGAAAATATGTTAATCCAAAATTCCTAATCCTTCATCATCTGAAACTGGTCCGCGTAATGATTCTGGTATGTCCTCTCACTCCAGTCTCCAGTGCCACTACATGGTACATCAAATATGAGAAAAATATTGGTTATTGGGAAGAAAGATTTGACTCGACTTCTGTGAGATTAGAGGTAGACAATAGCGGAGGTTGATGTACTTTCCAGGTTCAAATCAATCTGAGGAAATGATATTTGATTTGTCCTCCATTGGCATTGTGACCAATGGAGGACAAACTGATTTATACAAATTTCGACCTACCATTTCGTAGACACCCTGGATAATGTAAAATAGTTCTTGATATTTAATACAGAGAAGCATTTGCTTGGATCAGAGTTGAAAAAGCCAAGCATATGGTACGGTGCTAAGCAAGGAAATTAAGGAAAATCAAAAGCATATGCTAAGCTAGGAACCGATGCGATGTCCTGTCCACCTCTGTGACGGAGTGATCAAGAGGTGCCAAAAATTTCGTCAGGTTAGGACTTGGCGTGGTGCACTACTCGGTGCTGTGCAGTGAACACTATTCGGTGCTGTGCAGTGAACACTACTCGGGGGGGTGTAGTGTTCACTACATCGAATCTGATGAGAACGGAGCCAAATGGAGTGGAAATCGAGGATAACGAAAAGGAAAATTCAAAATTCGATAACTCAAATCTGTAAGTTGCTACTTATTCTAAAGCAGTTCGCTCATGCATTGTCGTTGGACGATGCCGCACATGGATCGAGATAGTTCAAAAAGATGAGTGTTCTACTGATGAACTTTTGCTATTTTAAGCCGTGTCCAAACGTAGTCCACGACCGTCGATCGATGTCGACTGAAACCGCCCACGCTGCTTTGACAATATAGATTCTCGCGATGTCGATCGACGGCCGTCGACTATGTGTGAACACAGCTTACGAATAGGGCGTTATATATGAAAATAAGCAACAATGTTCTATTGTTGCTTTTCAAATGTTCACCTCGTCTGTGGTGCCCTATTCTAACATATTGTAAGAGTCAGAATTCAGATTATTCATTCGAGGAAAACCCATTTCTTGCAATTCGATTCTACGACCCGTGACCGACCTGCCTTAATATTTTACAGTTATTGGGTTAAGTACTTTGTCTGTACTGATGCTAGGTCGCTTTAGTAAAGATTATGGGTATGCCCACTCCAAACACCATACTACACTACGTCGAGCTATCAGAAACATGGCGCTTACTTGGTTACTGGGTTGTAAACACCCAACTTCCTGACTTATAGGTCATAAGATTTAAATATACACACTAGGTAAGTTGTACTAGGTAAGTCGTTTTTGGTCCAAACCCTCAACGGTATGTGCACCTTTATCCTTCTGGTGGTGTTTACCCCTCCAAAATATCAATTCTCGCGTGTTAAATGTTGACAGCAAAGTTGGATTAGCTTTATGGAATCGAATTATTTAGCTTAGAGTTGATTCCAAAGAGAATTATTTTCCCTAAGGGTTAATTCCATACATTGAATTTGCCAGATTATATTATTTTTCCGGGTTCCAATTCATTTTAGTTTCCGGAAATTTCAAGTTATGACTTGTCAGTTCTCCCCTAGATCAAACAATTAAAGATCTTTGATAAGGAATTTATTTAACTTGAGGAACATAAGAATAGTTCTGTTGTTGAGAAGTTTATGACTGATTCGACCTTGCAAATAACTTTGTTTTTATGATTTGGGCCTCATAAAATAGTCATTTTTTGGTCACCATAATAATCATACCATTAGGACCACATTCTTGAATAACTTTCTTAGGATTTATGGTATTGATAGAAGATCAGTTCAGCTTCCATTTACAAATCCCCCTACTCCTGTATTTTGCCACATTAAGCTGGATTTAGATAGCGCTTGCTCGAGACAAATAATAAATTGGAGAAAAACAAATTTGGTTCCCAAGAAACGAGATTTTGACTCGTATCGTCTAAATCCAGCTTCAGAGCTTCAGACTTTCTGGATTTACTTCGATATCTTCCAAGTTCTACTTTTAAAATCAAAATAAGAAATAAATTTTATTGTTAATGGAAAAAACGTACGAAAATAAATACCTCAATAAAAACAAGTGTGTTAAAGAGATAGTGGTTAACCCGTTTTGGAATGTCATACCCTCATGTATGACACACCCTTTCCTAAACGAAAACCGTAGGACGGTAGGACCATAAGGGTTAAACTATCTCAAATATAAAACGGCGAACATTTTCCAACAAAAGTTTTTATGACTGGTAATGGCGATCGTAAGTAGTGGTTAACCCGTTTTGGAATGTCATACCCTTTCCTAAACGAAAACCGTAGGACCATAAGGGTTAAACTATCTCAAATATAAAACGGCGAACATTTTCCAACAAAAGTTTTTATGACTGGTAATGGCGATCGTAAAAAAAATAATAATAATAAAATGGGGAAAAATAGAAGAAAACTAAGAGATGAGTGTTAATTTCCAGCATTTTTGATTATTCTGCAGTTTGGAGAGGAACTTAGTTGCAGTTAATATCTACAGTAATGCAATAATAACAATAATGACAAATTTGACCTTTAGTAATAAAATGATTGATTCGATTTCCACATCAACACGACAGCTCGTCCTTAGAAAATCGGGAATTTTTGGGAGTATTGCGGTCGAGAAGCAAAAGGGCCTTCAAGCCGGCCATCCTTTTAGCTTTTAGCTCAGCCCAAACAGACAGGATCTGTCCGGTACTCCGTAATCCGGATGGCCGACTTTAGGGAAGCTCCCCCTTCTATTAGCCAAGGTCAGTGACCCCTAGCATACACTAGAACTAGAAGTATAATTTATACAACTATGGAGTACGAGCACTACACATACACCTCTTCACCAGGCAGCAGAAGAAGATGGAAAACCAATTTATATAAAACTGCATTGTTTACTTCAAGGTCAGTCCTATTCAGTCCAATGCATAGTATACTGTGTAGTGTAGTTATGTACTGTGTACAGGGTGTTCTCAAAGTTACTAACCCCAAAGTCAGACGATTTCAGGGGTTTGATAAGGACAAACTTGATACGTTTCCTATATCCTAAATTCAAAAGGCACAAATATTAAGGTCTATCTAAGAAGAGCGGAACATTTATGTAGTATTTACTAATTCCTATTGAAAAAAGTCCATTTTTGAGACCTCCCTAAATGATCAATTTCATGTAAAGTGACGTGCTGTGTTCATGTTCATACAGTATGTAGAGCGTTAGTAATTTATGTATGTGAGGTACGGTAATAATAAGCATAGCATGCTGTTTTATTATTGATCTCGGCATAATGGGAAGCATGACAGTCGTGCTGCGGGCCCAACGTCAAATGAAAAATTGGTACAAAGTGTTTTTTTTAAGTTTAAAGCGGGGAGAATGGGAAAATGGATTGAAAAGAAGGACTTTGCAGCACTGAAATACGAGTATATGAAGAGATAGAGAGGAACTTAAATTACTTGAGCAGCAACTGAGTGGATTAAAATTGATTAAATTCATACAGAATAAATTTATTCCATGTTAAATGATTGATTCTGGATCGGTCAAATGGACTTGGCGGTGGTTTTCCCCTTTTCCAGATTTGGTTTTTCTGAGCGCTACTTTTAATATCTACATTAAGAGACTCCCAAGTTATTGGCGTTATCTTACTCAAACTGTTCGGTGTTTCTGAGCACTGTGAGAAGAAAAGACAACGAAAAGCCACATCTTTCAGGAATCCAACACCTCAACTTTCGCATCACTTCAAGACTTGTTTACCTTGTCCAGATCTATGCTCATTCGGGAACTGAAAATTTTGATGAGGGAATTTCCGCCCCCATCGGAATTCGAATCTAGGACCTCCGCGTTGAGAATCAGTGCTCCTGATCACTCGGTCATTGAGGTGGTCTATATCCTGATGAGACTAGGAAGTAGGAAACTGTTCACCATATGCCATGGTATATCACCACAATGTATATTAGTGAATTGGTGAACTGATGTACCTACCTATTGGTGAGTTATTTAGTCATCCGCCGCCATAGCTGATAGCTGCGGATCCCATGACTAATTTTATTAACCTTGACAGATCAGATAGATAGCTATGATCAGAATAAAAATTTGTAATTAATCCAGGAAAACCATTTTGAATACACAGTGTAGCATGCTGTGATCCAGGGACCTGATCATCTGAACTAGATTAGAACCGAAGTACTTTAGAACCAGGTACTCTATTCAGTATTATTTACATTTACAAAGCTAAAAAATACTAAAAATGGAAAATTAGAGAAGACCTTTATCCAACGGAGAAGAATCTAAATGCTGATATTGTTGATGAAATAATGTTTGCTTTCATCAGTGGCGGTTCCTGGCCCTTCCAACTAGGGGTTCAAACATCTCATTTTGTAGGTACATACCTAAGTATGTAAATCTAACATATGATGGAATTTTAAAAACACATTACACAAACTACCGTTCAATTGATTATTGGTTTCAAAGTCCATAAACATTTTCATGTGCTTCCAATCTATCTTGATTGAAATCTTCAATTTTCAGAAAAAAAAAATAAATAAATAAAAAATAAAAAAAATGTAGGAGATGGTATTTCATGAATATTGTATTAATTAAAGTAACAATTTTTTTCATCGTTCAGAAAAATCATTTTGTATTTTGGGGGACGTCAAGAATACACCAATTAGAGCGTTATTCAATTCTACCATTTCCAGTCGGGTTTTCCTCATCCCAATCAATCTTTGTGACGGAACAGAGGCTAGAGATGAGTTGAAAACCTCAGCCTATATCTAATGTGCCTCATCACGTGTTAGGTCAACCTTGGTGGTTAAACGACCTAAAGCCTACCGAGAGCCAACACTAATGCTCTGGCATTACTGAAATACTGACTGTAGAATCAGTCTTGATAGTTATGATTCATTGTTACTGCCTCTGAAGAAGTTATGGGAGAGTGAGGGCATGATGTCACTAGAGTTCTGAGCAGAGCAAGGTTTGTTTGGTTATTTTGTCTCTAATCTCCCAGATCTAGTTCTTTCTTTTCCAAGGCGCTTTAACATTGAGGACGGTGACTGATCATGAGGGCATGATGTCACTAGAGTTCTGAGCAGAGTAAGGTTTGTTTGGTTATTTTGTCTCTAATCTCCCAGATCTAGTTCTTTCTTTTCCAAGGCGCTTTAACATTGAGGACGGTGACTGATTGCACTGAGATCTACATAGCTTGAGGTTTAAAATCTTGAAATGGATTAAGCCACAGAACTCACAAATTACATTCGAGAAAACATTCAACCTATTGACAAAATTCGTAGATTTTCAGAAGCATAACCCGTCCTTTAGGGCTGTTTGCCCCTACACCTAAGCATTTTCACCCTAGTTATATTAATGATGGAGACAGAAAAGAGAGATTTTTCGAAAATCATTTCCATTTCATACAAAGTAATCCCTCTCTCTGCGCGCCTGGCACAAAGCCCTAGTGCCTCCTGTACTAACACAACTAGCAAACCTAACACAAACCGGATTACCATTATCTCAACCTGAAACAATGCTAGGCAACGAAGCAGTTTTGAAAACCCCTTGATGAGTTGCAAGAGATAAACCTCCTGACTATCTGAAGAAAAATGACTACGGACTACCAAGATAGTAGAATGGCCTTGGATTTTTTTTTTTTTTTTTTTTTTTTTTTTTTTTTTTTCCCCGTCACTAATCCAGCATTATGAATTCACTGGCATAAAACAGAAAAACCATTTTAATAAATTATCATTTTTCTCATATGAAGTTCGTAATTTATGAACTTCCGTATATGAGGAGGGGAACTTCACATGGTTTGAGTACTGACAGGCTCAACATTGAACATAGGGCATGTTGGAAAGCATGTTTTCCTTATGTCAGTTTCTAGCGCTAGAGACTTCAACAAGTCGAGAGCCAGGTATTAACATGGCGTGATCGTGGTGCATGGTTGCCAAACACTGGTAGATCAAAACAAAACCTATGACCAATGAAAATTCCTTTCATATAAGGTCCACGACATTTTTTTAGTACTTACAAATCCCTCCTTCCTCCCAATCATATCCCTCTTAACTCCATACACAAAAAGCCCACACCCACTTTGAGTCTTAGGTGTAGGGGCAAAACGCCCTAAAGAATGGGTTAAGCTTATACGAATCTCATCTGAATCTTCCTCGCAATCAAAGAGCCTATAACTAGAATCTTGACGATCTTCTAAATCTATGTGTATGTACAAGGCTCATAGCACTAGAAGGCCTTCTCTCAGTCTCAGTGCGAGCACTTCGGATAACAATAAAAACCAAAACACAAAACCCCCGTTACTTCAAGATAGATCGTCACATAGCTGAGTAGGATCAGAAATTCAGAATACGTCCCAGTTACGAGATCGTTAAACCCAACATGTAAAGCTCAACACATAAAACATCTGATGGTTCTCAAGATATACTGGGCAGTAGGTCTCTACAAGAACACCAGAGGGTCTTGAACTACTCATTAGAAGCAATGTGTTACGCGGAGAGAATGATGAATGTGAACAATTAAAATGTGCCCTGCCACGAGTAGTTGTTGAAATAACCTGCGAATGATGTAGAAATGTTGAACCTGATCAGACAAACGATTGAGATATAATATCTGGGATACAATATTATCCTACGTACAAGATCGATATGTAATAAAATGCAATTAGAGTTGCATGCTGTGCACACGAAACTCAGAATTTTATTCTGAGCTGCGTGCTGCGTGACACGGTAGAGGCTTGAAGATTTCCTTCTACTTCTGTCTCGCATCTCTCGATTTCCTTCTACTTGTTTCGAATCTCGGATTGTGCTGCCCGGTCATGGTTTACGAAGACACTTGACGTCACAGACAGCAGCAGGCTAATGACTACCATCAGGTATTGCACAATTACAAATGCCACTCACGTACGTAATAAAATGCAATTAGAGTTGCATGCTGTGCACACGAAACTCAGAATTTTATTCTGAGCTGCGTGACACGGTAGAGGCTTGAAGATTTCCTTCTACTTCTGTCTCGCATCTCTCGATTTCCTTCTACTTGTTTCGAATCTCGGACTGTGCCCGGTCATGGTTTACGAAGACACTTGACGTCACAGACAGCAGCAAGCTAATGACTACCATCAGGTATTGCACAATTACAAATGCCACTCACATGGTCGCATGCTGGAACTCGATAGACCGGTATAGGATATAGGAAACGACATCGACACAGCCGACCCAAGATATCTGAGGAAAACCCAGTGTTTCTTTACCGTTCATTAGCTCAGAAATTGCTTGAAAAACAACGCGTACCATGTAGACAACGTTCTCAACCTAATTTATAGTCAAAGCAAATGAATAGGAACATTGAATGTCGTAATAGGAATTCGTCATGTCTCACAAATTATGCTGGCAAGGTCACTGCAAGGAATTATGGTTGTGTACGATTTCATTTTTCATTATGAACATAATACGTCAACGTCACATCATTGGGTTCAGCTGGAATCTTTCCGTCACACAGGAGGATCAGGATGT
>NW_007379004.1:46835-73172 GCF_000475195.1 Diaphorina citri
GTTAGGCTCTAAGCTTTGTTCATCTTCCTTTAGCTCTCTACGCTCTGTCTTCATCTTCCTTTAGAAGTTCGGAGATGGCACAGTGCGTCGTGCGTCGAGTCTTATTTTAAGACTCAAAGCACACGTGTCGTACGTTGAGATTAACGTAAAATAATGTATAGCTAGAACATGCATCCTATTATAACATAGGGTCTATAATATAGAGTTAGCAAACAGACTAGTCCAAGTTGTAAAGATGTAGTAAGCGTCCAATAAAGTTGTTGATGAGCACCGTCCCGTGTAAAATTAACAAGTCAGGCATCAGACCACTTTGTTTTTGTCTAAATAACTGCTTGATTTAGGTAGTATTACAAGACGGGAAAATTTTTAAGGTCTATCTTGACGCGGCTAAGGTGTTACCGACATCTGAAATCCTCAGTTTACGAGTCTTTAACGTGTTATTATGCATAATTGAGGGAAAGGAAGGTTCTAGAGGTAACAGATGACAACCTTTGTTTATTCTAAAGGCAATACTGGGAATATCATAGCTTGAGTTCGAGGTAAAAAGTAACACTCGCACTAGGTAAATGATATTATTAGAGGCTGACTTAACAGAAAGACACTGGAGGGTGTCGCTGTTTGGGGTTGCGTATGTGGTTCCTTTGCACACAAAGCAGTAAGACCTCCGCCCTTGTGTAGTCCAACCGCTAGAGCTTGCTGGAGTTTGAGAACCTGGTTCAGTATCAGTCAGGTGGTTTAACCCAGACAACTGAACAGACTCTCTAAAAGAGCATCATACCTAAATCCTGACTTACTTAATGGCAACGGCGGGTAAGAAACAATAAAGCAACAAATATAGTGCTAAAGAGAAACTCTAACTGGAAGGAACAAAACTATAAACCCTTACAACATTCTTCCACTGCCCAGTCATGGTTTACGAAGACACTTGACGTCACAGACAGCAGCAGGCTAATGACTACCATCAGGTATTGCACAATTACAAATGCCACTCACATGGTCGCATGCTGGAACTCGATAGACCGGTATAGGATATAGGTATCTGCACTGGGGTATAGGGTACAAGGTATCTGCACTGGCGGTCTTCTGACATTGACACCGAGTGGCCTTCTCCTCCTCTTCAGGTCTGAATTGTCCTAAACTATACGTTCGGGTCTGAATTGTCCTAAACTATACGTTCGGGTCTGAATTGTCCTAAACTATACATTCGGGTCTGAATTGTCCTAAACTGTATGTTCGGGTCTGAACTGTATGTTCGGGTCTGAACTGACCTCAATAGTATACATTCGGATCTAAATTGTCCTGAACTGTACGTTCGGATCTGAATTGTCCTCAACAGTAGATTCCTTTAACAGAAGTGTCCATCCGCTCTTCCTCAAAGCTCTAGGCTTACTTTGTAAGGGCTTCTTCTTGGGAAGATACTCAGACAGCCCCGGTAAAACAAGTAAGTAAACAATTTTTCCAAGACTACAATATTCTCCGGTGAGATTTCATCACTCCTTGCTCACTTCGACACCAGAGGACAGAGGACTGAAGTGGAGGCTCAGATCAAATCTATCAGATTTATTGACACTAATTGGTTCTCGCTGCTTTCTCTGCCTCCTGATCCTGCGGAGATTATATCCTGTGCAGCTTTGACTGTATTATTACCATTTCTCTTTATCCCTTCTCCTCCTCTATCATTATTACCATTTCTCTTTATCCCTTCTCCTCCTCTATCATTATTACCATGGCAGCTCCGTCTGAGGATTATCCACATGTTTCAAGCTCTCTGAACTTTTTCTTATGTTCTCTCGGCCTTTGTTTATTCTTCTGTTTATTCGTTAAGTACTTAGTATACAAGGATAAGTAGGATTAAGCAAATTTGTCAACTGAAGGGATCAACTTTTGCCAGACTGAAGGAAAACAACTAAATTGTCTACAAATATGAACCTACATGAAGGAGCAACAAAAAGTTTAGTGAGCTTCGAGGATTTTGGACTATTGTTTACTATTTTCAGGAAAGCCTTGGTTGAAGTCACCACACATACTCTTGAGTGGTTGGTTCCATTTAAAATAAAATGCAAACAAAAGAAGCGAGAGAGAGCGACTCTGTTTGGCCTTGAAATATAGACAGGCCAGAATGTATGTACTAATAATAACAATAATAAATAACTCTGCTTACATTGGTTATTGTGATTTATAGTCGGAACTTTTTCTCTGACACTCAGGAGTAGCTGCAGGGACGAGAGAGAGCGACTCTGTTTGGCCTTGAAATATAGACAGGCCAGAATGTATGTACTAACAATAACAATAATAAATAACTCTGCTTACATTGGTTATTGTGATTTATAGTCGGAACTTTTTCTCTGACACTCAGGAGTAGCTGCAGGGGAGAGGAGCCATTCTACAGATGGGTAATTCTGGGAGTGCTAAGACTCGAGACTCGAGAGGCATACCGGTAGATTCTGCCATACAGCTTGTATCCGAAAATTTTTGCTATGCTAGTTTTCGTTGGATGTGAGTAACTAATCAAGAGGGATAAGCTCGCGTGTATTTGCGTGATACTCATCAAGGGATCCTGAGCCCTGAGCAAATGCTTTAGTGGTTCTCACTAACAAAATGCTTTAGGCGATGTTGGACGTGGGGATGGAAAGTAGAAATGTCTTGTAGCCCTTGTAGAAGCTACAGTCATGCCCCATCGTTCACCCACCTTCCAGTATCGCGAAGGTACATACATCATGAATCAATACCAGTTATCCAAATATAACTGGAATTAACAGCGAGCGATATTTTAGGATTAAAAAGAACACCGACAATATCCCTCATCCCCCAAATAGTCAGTCTGGTCCGTTCTACGTTATTATTTTATAAGATTTTAAACATTTTGTACTCAAAATAAATAGTAGAAGCGTTTACGGATATTAAGTTATCAGTATTTTTGTTTTCAATTTTGTTGAATTTGGCTTTTGTATAAAATTTGAATTTCATTAGTACAAGTTTTGTTTATATTTCTATAAAATCACTCTACTCTCAGCAAACTGGTGGAGTATCCAAACCTGAAAATTTGCTGTGTAGAAAATTTGAAAATTCAGAAGGTCATGGGAGATCTTTTATCTTTTCCCTTGAAAACTTGTAGTATGAAAGAATGTTGGTTTAGTTCATAGCAAGAATAAAAGAATATTCAGTTTCTTCGCTTACTAGGATAGAAACAAAGTTAGATTTTACGCTTGGAGGCGGCACTGGTTTAACCGTAATATTTACATTTAGGGTTTTTTATAAGGGATCTTGATGCTCTATTTATTCATCTCGTTGTTTTTCTTCTTGGATTTATGTTCCCAATCTGTTCCGTTTCCGTTATTCTTTCCCCATTTCATGTTCTATCTTCAATATCTTCATATTTGGGAATGATGTTTTACTATCCTTATTTTTGGATGTTGTTTTAGATGTGCTCTTTGATGTGAACCCCGCATTCGGAAGTACAATGTGTTCCAGATGGGAGACATTGGTATAAGGAGGGAAATTGGCTCTCCCTACTTCTGGTCTATATTACTGACACCCAACCCAAAGTCGTTTTGACTATTTCTTCTCCTTGAAAACTCCTCAGAGTGTTGGGATTTTCTCACCAACATCCTTCATAACAATCTGTGTGGCATTACTACAACCAATAGTATGAAACACTCACACACATCTCTGGACACACATATATTATGTCATGTTGATTTTTTGGCCAACTTCCAAACCCATTTAGAGATCCCCACATATACACACGCTGTAGCTGTACTCTATCGGCTAATTAATATTCATGTATCATAGTAAACACAATCATGCTATATAGGAGCTTCTAGTCACAGAAGCTACGCCATTGTCTTTACGAACAAAATACATTGTTATGCCACATAGCAATGGCTCCGATCAAGTTTCACGTTCTTCAACAAGCTCGGGACCAAGCAGAGTTACCATATTAGCATAGGTAGCCTAGATAGGGTAGAGATGCCATAGGTACTCAAGTGCTCATGCAAATTCAGCAGCGTATTGTTACTGTATGGTCACGTAGAAATGAGAGATCTGATGACATGGTCGTAACTCAACAGAGCTTGAAACAATAGAGAAGCTCAAAGTCATGGTTCTTTACTGGATAGAGAGAGATGAAGACAGTGTGGAAATCCATTGCACAGAACTAAGAGAGATGGCGAATTTGTGATCGCTGATCTGCAAAACTGGAAAATGAACATAGCTAACGACTACATAACTAACAACTATTACCTAAATTTGGGTTGAGGGCTTCTTTCAACAAGCCCTTAGAACAACCAAAATTAGGATGTCTTATTGAAGAATTAGCATAATGATAATTATCATCTTGCTTAATTTGCTCATACTGCAGAAATAATCATTAATCAAGAACCGGTGTTGTCGTTTGTCATCAATGTCATCATCCACCAATTTCTCGATAACCAAATCATCTAAACTCGAGTGACCGTCCTCAATGGCTCTTGGTCATCAGAATGGTTTGGCTCTCACTGAGTTTCCCATCAAATAGATAAAGATCTCAGCATTAACAGTAAGTTCAAGGTCACATGAAAACCGGAGGGCGATAGAATTGCTAGAAATGTGAAAGGATCTGATGAGATCGTGATCCAGCGTTGCATCAATCCACCAATTTCTCGATAACCAAATCATGTAAACTCGAGTGACCGTCCTCAATGGCTCTTGGTCATCAGAATGGTTTGGCTCTCACTGAGTTTCCCATCAGATAGATAAAGATCTCAGCATTTACAGTAAGTTCAAGGTCACATGAAAACCGGAGGGCGATAGAATTGCTAGAAATGTGAAAGGATCTGATGAGATCGTGATCCAGCGTTGAGTTGTTACCTTACGGTTTGATCTTTCTATTGAACTAAACTTAACCCGTTGGTAAAACTTTAGTACAGTCATGTTTCCACTCATTTTGTTGTACACTTACAATGAACAATACTGAACATTTCTTGAAATCGGTCTGGATTTGAAGAAAGATCTAACCAATGGCCATCGAATCATCAATGGGTTAGGATACACAAAGTGGATAGACAAAGATCTCAGCATTTACAGTAAGTTCAAGGTCACATGAAAACCGGAGGGCGATAGAATTGCTATAAATGTGAAAGGATCTGATGAGATCGTGATCCAGCGTTGAGTTGTTACCTTACGGTTTGATCTTTCTATTGAACTAAACTTAACCCGTTGGTAAAACTTTAGTACAGTCATGTTTCCACTCATTTTGTTGTACACTTACAATGAACAATACTGAACATTTCTTGAAATCGGTCTGGATTTGAAGAAAGATCTAACCAATGGCCATCGAATCATCAATGGGTTAGGATACACAAAGTGCAGGTGTCTGCCACTACGACTTGGTTCGCACTAATCCTTACATTGAGTTATAATATGACATCGGTATTTCGGTAAGTCACTAGCAGAAGTTACTGATTACTGAATATGCTCAAATTTATCGAAACACTCCGAACCCTCTCAACGACAATGGTCAAAGTCAGAGTTTCCATCAGAACTAGGGTGAGAAGGAGACACGCACTGAAGGAGGCACAGATGGATAAGAAGACTTCAAGCCCCAAAAAGACCATTCATTGAAACGCTTTGATGAGATCCAAACAAGGAGACGTCACTAACAGACCCCCTAGTTCCCCTACCCCTATTGAATACAACAGGCCCAGGTATGACCTATGTGTAGCATCTTGTTATTTTCTTCTCTTATTCCTTGATCTTTAAACATTTTGATTTTCCCCAAGTAAAATGTTCTATCAGGGTCCTGGCAAGATATTCCAATAGAAACCTCTAGCAGACTCTCCATAATGGGTAACACTGCTCGAAAATTCTGGGAGGTCTCTGGAGTTCCCTGGCTGTTTTTAATTCTGATCTGATACACGGCGGATAATTGAAACAGGCAAATTCCGAGCAAAGTTAATTGCGAAATAAGTTCACTTTGTGTTGAAGAGAAAGATTCTATACGCTACGTCAAATCATCTGAAAGGTGAATTAGAGGTTCTGACTACTGATGGCTGGTATAACAATGTCACTTAAAACATTGGATAAAAGGATCTGATTGGATGATTTCAAACGATCAGTCGTTTAACTGAAACCAAGTTCAAACTAGGATTGTAGTCCCGGGAATAATTCGCGTCTACCGAGTAGTTAGCCAGAATAATGAGCATTACAGCTCAGGCAGAACGAATGGGCACTAGAAACCAGAGAGGAAGAGGGAGGGGATCAAGATGGAACGCAATTTCTGGCTCCCCCGGTTATTGGGTTAAGTACTTTGTCTGTACTGATGCTAGGTCGCTTTAGTAAAGATTATGGGTATGCCCAGTTGCCCACTCCAAACACCATACTACACTACGTCGAGCTATCAGAAACATGGCGCTTACTTGGTTACTGGGTTGTAAACACCCAACTTCCTAATACAGAGAACCATTTGCTTGGACCAGAGTTGAAAAACCAAGCATATAGTACGGTGCTAAGCAAGGAAATTAAGGGAAATCAAAAGCATGTGCTAAGCTAGGAACCGATGCGATGTCCACCTCTGTGACGGAGTGATCAAGAGGTGCCAAAAATTTCGTCAGGTTAGGACTTGGCGTGGTGCACTACTCGGTGTGTGCAGTGTTCACTACATCGAATCTGATGAGAACGGAGCCAAATGGAGTGGAAATCGAGGATAACGAAAAGGAAAATTCAAAATTCGAGAACTCAATTCTGTAAGTTGCTACTTATTCTAAAGCAGTTCGAACATGGATTGTCGTTGGACGATGTTGCACATGGATCGAGATAGTTCAAAAAGATGAGTGTTCTACTGATGAACTTTTGCTATTTTAAGCCGTGTCCAAACGTAGTCCACCACCGTCGATCGATGTCGATTGAAACCGCCCACGCTGCTTTGACAACATAGATTCTCGCGATGTCGATCAACGGCCGTCGACTATGTGTGAACACAGCTTACGAATAGGGCGCTATATATGAAAATAAGCAACAATGGTTCTATTGTTGCTTTTCAAATGCTCACCTCGCCTGTGGTGCCCTATTCTAACATATTGTAGTCAGAATTCAGATTATTCATTCGAGGAAAACCCATTTCTTGCAATTCGATTCTACGACCCGTGACCGACCTGCCTTAATATTTTACATTTGGGTTGTTCAGTCTCAACAAGCTGGATATTTCTTCTTTGTATTTGTTAACAGTTTTTCGCAAGTTGCGAGGTGGAGAAGGTGCTGTTACTAGATTGTGGCATGGATGATCCTCTTGATAGCATGAGATGAGATATTGTTGAGTTAGCATCTTGCTGTGTTCCTTGACTGGTAATATTTTGGTTTCGCAATGGAGATGGTGTTCATGTGCCATCTTATGACATCCAGTGGCAACTCGCAGGGATACATTTTGTGCTATTTGCAGGTGCTTCCATTGACTAGAGATGTCAGTAATTAGCTAGAGATATCAGTAATATCAGTTTATTTTCAGGAACATGCATGGCATGAAGAAGTTTGATAAGGTTTTAGCGTTTTAGATTGTGGCATCCAGATTGGAGATGCATAATTCAGAATGGGACGACCAATGGTTTTGTATGTTGTCAGAAGAAAAAAGAACACCCGAGACTTTTGAAGAAAAGGAAGAGAATGAGAAAATTGAGAAAGAGAGAGGGAAGAGGAATAACGGATGTCAGAGGGAGAGAAAGAGAGAGAGAGAGCGGGTTGTTGAAGGAGAAACGAAGACAGTAGATAAGGGGAAGAGAGAGGGAAAATGGCGAGACGAAAACCGTACATTATAAAATTTATACATATTATGTACTTATTTTAGTACAGTCAAAACTGGATAAATTCGAACTGAAGGTACCATTTTTCTCAATTTTATTATAAAGGATTAAGGATTTTGCCTTTTACTCAATAAACTTTCCTAAGAGAAGTCAGATGGGGCTACAATTACAACCTTCAAGATTTGTCTCTCGATCATAGAGGTAGTAAAGTAATTGATTATTGGTTGAGATTTTTACGCCACTTTATAACTACTCAGACTGTTTAGTGAGGGATCATCCCGTTTCGACTAGCAAGTTTTATCCCGGTTCGACTCTTGTGTTAGTTTTATCCCAGTTTGACTGTAGTGTAAGTTAGCGAGGAAAATTGTGCACACATTTCGCAAAGAAATGAGAAATACGAGGAGGAAGAGGAGGAGGAGGAGGAAGAGGAGGAGGAGGAGGAGGAGGAGGAGGGGGAAGGGAAGCATTTGTTGTGAATCTGGAATATAAATAGAAGAGACAGATTAGGAAGACAAGGACAGAGAGATAGAATGAAATGGAGAGAAAGAGATTAGAGGGACAAGGACAGAGAAGTGAGAGAAGGAGATAGAGACAGAGGGAGAGAAAAAATAGAGAGAAGAGAAGATCCGAGAGAGAGAGAGAGAGAGAGAGAGAGAGAGAGAGAGTTAGGGCAAGAGAGGAAGAGAGTTATTTTTTCTTTCTTTCTTTCCAGTAACAGAAATTTTGTTAGTACAGTACCCTAAGGACCTACAGCCTGGGACTTTAAAGTTCAAAGTTTCAGCCCACTTTAGGATGTTTAAGTTTTATCTTGTTTAGGTAAAAATCCCTAGCCATCACCATCAACATTTATATTAGGGCATTAATAACACTAGCATTAACACTAATATACGTATTAGCATCATTTATAGTTGAGTGAAGGGTGAAGGTTAGAGTCTGGTGATAAAAGTTACTATCATCCGAATGTCTGCTGTCTGAGCCCAGGGCCCAGGTCTGCACAAGGTTACACGTTACGCAAGTAAAATTATATATATAAAAAAAAAAATGTTTTCCATTTTGGAGGGGCTCTCTTGGTAGTTCAGTTGTCAAGAGGTCGCGGGCGGGTTCAAATCCCTTCCCAGATTCGGTCCTAATGGACGAAAAACAAGGAAAATCGATCCATGAGTCAGATTCTAAAACATGTGACAGGTTTCTACAGAATCACACTCAACAGCCGATGAAAGTGGCGAAACTCATCATCATTATTTTTGTTGTCCCCCCCCCCCCCCCCCCCCCCCACGGGTTCAAATCTCTTCCCAGATTCGGTCCTAGGGGGCGAAAAACAAGGAAAATCTATCCATGAGTCAGATCCCCCCCCCCTACACTTTCCATAATGAGAAATGACTGATGATAACGGAATTCTGTATTCATATTCATGTTCATGTTAAGAGATGAAATACACAATATTATGCATTACAAGCTATGCACGTAAAAATGCTACAGTCCAATTCACGAAAGAAGTCAGTTTGCGTTCAAATTCTAAAGGGGGAATTCATATGGAAGCCAGGAAAAATTCTTTGAATTAAGAAAGGGCTTCAAAAATATGTCTCTACTTAACTTACACGCAGTGCTGCTATTTTTGGTTTTAAAGTGTTGTTTGACAAGGATACATTTTTTACAGACTGACTTCTTCCATGAATTGGCCTATGGACAAAAAGATACCGTATAATTTGACAAGGGGATACGTTTCCCAAACCGACTTCTTTGGTGAATTGAACAGTAGAGAACCATGCACTCGATTAAATTGTAAGGGAACAAGCTGGGTCCGTCCCTCCGGGAATTATTTAGCCTAGTTTATTCGATCAGTACCTATGTACTAGGGTTGCCAGACGTCCCGTATTTCCCGGGACGTCCCGTATTTTGGGCACTTTTCAAAATGTCCCGTACGGGACACGCGTGTCCCGTATTTTCCCCAGTTTCACCATCTCCTCCGGTAATTAATCTTTACCAATGTAACAAATTAAAATTTTCCAAAAATATGAGAAGTGAATAATTTTTAATTTCTAATTTCATTAATAAATCTGAAGAAAAAACAGTTGATTTTAAAAAATTGAGTGTTTTTTTTTTTGGCCCAGGTCTGCACAAGGTTACACATTACGCAAGTAACATTATCTAAAAAAAAAAAAAATGTTTTCCATTCTGGGGGGGGCTCTCTTGGTAGTTCAGTTGTCAAGAGGTCACGGGTTCAAATCTCTTCCCAGATTCGGTCCTAGGGGGCGAAAAACAAGGAAAATCTATCCATGAGTCAGATCCCCCCCCCCTACACTTTCCATAATGAGAAATGACTGATGATAACGGAATTCTGTATTCATATTCATGTTCATGTTAAGAGATGAAATACACAATATTATGCATTACAAGCTATGCACGTAAAAATGCTACAGTCCAATTCACGAAAGAAGTCAGTTTGCGTTCAAATTCTAAAGGGGGAATTCATATGGAAGCCAGGAAAAATTCTTTGAATTAAGAAAGGGCTTCAAAAATATGTCTCTACTTAACTTACACGCAGTGCTGCTATTTTTTGGTTTTAAAGTGTTGTTTGACAAGGATACATTTTTTACAGACTGACTTCTTCCATGAATAGGACTATGGACAAAAAGGTACCGTATAATTTGACAAGGGGATACGTTTCCCAAACCGACTTCTTTGATGAATTGGACAGTAGAGAACCATGCACTCGGTTAGATTGTAAGAGAAAAACATGCAAAAGTCAATCTGCCGCAGAAGAGTTCCGACATTTTATCAGCGTAAACACCAAGTATATACATATGTATGTAACTATGTACAGTAAAGCATTAGAGAGCACTTTGCACGGAAAAGTTTGCATTTTTTTAATATTTTATGATAGATTTTAATTTTTCTAACTCTGGGAGTTAACCCTGTGCGGATCACGTCTCCAATGGAATGATCAACGCTGCAGGTATTGCGTCACCATAAACAAGTCCTTTAGAATGTGATGTTTGGTTTTCCTCTAGCACTGGAGGCCATGTTGTTGGTTTCCTATGAAACCCCGAATTTGATGAACTAAGAGGTTAACATGCTCCAACCATTTTCTTTTAGCCAATCCCTAACGAAGCAGAGTACCTGGACCAAGAAGAAGAAGAGGACCGACCCAGACAGAAGATAGAATGGACCTTCATAAAGTTACTGAGTCTACAATCATGTAAATGCAGTGAAGGATCCCTATACAATCTCCAGATTTGACTAAAAATGACTATAACGTGTCGGGTCTAACATCATAAAATTGGTCAGTCTCTTTTGATTCTTCTAAAAGAGGGACCATTTTTTCAATGAAAAAAGAACAGAAAATGCATCCTCCTTGCATAAACCTCCCCTACTCCTCTTCCTCAGTCACACAGTATGGTGTATACGCATATAATGTGTTGCACTATTATCTTGGGATACCAATATACATAGGTACATTAATACATACATACATACATACGTTGGTATATGTTATATCTGGGATACCAATACACAATATACATACATTACATAGGTATAATGGTATATGATATACATATCTAGGTGTATGTAGGAAATGATAAAGTATTCAAGAGAAATTGGCTGCATCCACCAGAAATGATAAAATATACAAGGGAAACTGGTTACATCCACCAGAAATTTCAAAAGTACCAAATGTCGTACTTTTGAAAAATATGAACCGGGCTAATTATTAAGGGTTAAGATTGTTAGATGCAAACTTCTAGATTGTAGACCTATAGGGAGGGTAGACAAGGTCACAATGAGGGCCCCTATGCAATATTACGATATAATAAAGAATATATTATGTTTATTAAGGAAGTACGGTATCTCACCCACTAATCCAGAGGTTGTTGACTGATGTGTCACATGAGATTCTTTCGTTTATTAAATTTCTTAACTTGTAATATTATTTTAATATTTTATTTAACTTGAAAACAGAAGTGCAGATTGCTAGGGCATTGGATTTCTATTCTAGTGTAGTCTTTGCTAGTTGCTATAGCATTGGATTCATAAGCCAGGGGACTGCGGTTCGGATTTCAGCAGGAACATAAAAAAAAAATGTGCCAGAGGAAGACTAATTTGTAAGATTGAGTTGAGATTTCTGTGTGTTTTAAGTCAAAACATATCTATGGGTCAAAAGTTGATTACATAATTCCACTTTTAAGGCACATTTACAGAGCTGAGATGACAGCCTTGAAACTTGGCACACTAATGTATCTTGATATTCATTCAATGGGCAACAAGATATTTTGAACGATTACGTAATAAAACCCATTTGAAATTATTCAAAATTTCACTTGTTTTCAGCAAAGAGAAAAAAACAAACGAGGTTAATATGCATAATCAATATGTCATCATCTTTTGTATTCTAATCCTCTCCTCTGTTGTGGGGGTTTTAGTGGGAACGCATCAAATTACATCAGGAACTTAATCTTTTCAAGGTCAATTTCAGGTTCTTCAGAGTTAGGAGGAAGATTGCGGGGTGTCAAGAATTTTGGTACGGGAATTTGATAGGGTATATACCGTTTGAGGGAGAGGGGGAGAGTGGATAACGGTTATCAGATCGAATGTGCGACAAAAAACTGCCATAGGAAATATCAGCGATAACTAATGTGAAATATTCATTAAACTAGAGAGTATATTAACAAAATGTGGTGCCAAATACATAGAGCCTAGAATCATAATTAATAAAACCATGTAAAAAGAGAATAATTCTTTCATTTAAGCATAACCTTTGATATTCAGCGGAGAAAAACATGTCATTTTTCTCAAAATAATGAATTACAAATACTCGGTAATCTTGGGATATACATATGTATGTAAATTTACTTCCTTTCAGCTCACATTTTTCAGCAGGAGTTTGGCAAGTACTGGCCATACACGTTTCAGGGAAATATCTTCCATTACTTAACTAGCAGGAATATCACCAGGGCAGGGTCAGGAGTCATAGGGAATATGTACGTTACGTTACGCAATATGCTGTAAGTCAGTTGCCATTTGATCGTGTCCAACATCCTTGCCAAATTCATCATTAATTAATATGCGGATAGAAATAGCTAATCAGATAATATCAAGTGAAGTAAGCTCTCGGATGAAGTAAGCTGTAAGTTGGTAAGCATAGGAGGAGGCGCCAAGATTGAGACATCAAGGTGACCCCTGGATATAAACAACATAATATCAACAAGAAAATGGATAGATCATTCCTGTACCACCGTCATAGTAACTTTTGGAGGGGAAAATGGAAAAATGTGTAATGTTTTTGGTTTCCAACAACTGAACAATAATTGTGTTTTAAATGCTTCAGCATTGAATATTCAGCACTGCTTATCTGCATGTTTATTGTGTTTAGATACAAAATTTGATGGTTCTAATCAGTCTCTTTCAGAGGGAGAGTATCCTCCCAGTTACATTTGCCATAATGCTGTTACGATGTATTCCGCCAAACTCTCACACACATAATATACCTACCTACAATTGATAACAAATGGTTAAGTAAAACGTAAAGTTCATTACGCTTTCAGTCTTCCATTAGTCTAGTAAGCTTCTTGAGCCCTGACTTAACAAACTTATTTTTCCCGTACAATATTTTGGGGGCATAATCCACTTTGCAAACTTTGAAAATTTCTGAATAATGCTTTGGGGCCATTAAGCGCCACCTAAAATCGGATAAGCCGTTCTCAAGGTCCTGTATAATACAAACACAGGGGAAAATTTTGAGCTTCATATCGTAGTATAATGGCTTCATATCGCATCATTTTATTAATTATACAAGGCTGCATAATTAATAATGATGCGTGTACGGAAATAAACGTACGTCACTTAAGGGGGCTTTCAGGGGGGAGCCTCTATTGGTGTATGTAGATTGTATAGACAGGATAATAGAAGTGCCTATACTTTGCATACATTTCTGTTACAGGGTGAAGAAAGAGCCATGGGAGATGACACAGATGATTTTCTACGATGGTAATTAACTAGGATTAATTTAGTGAATCAAAGGGGTCGAGTGGGTAGAAACACATCACATGCTTTCATGAATTTGTCCGGGGTCTAGGTTTAACTTGCCTTTGGAATCAATTTATTTTGAAGAAACCATTTACTGATGAAAATGTGTAATGAAACATTAAGTTTGTTTCTAGTTAACCGAAAAAGTTTCAAAGAAGGAACATTAACTTTAGGAGATCTAATCATTCCGGAATCGAAGAGAGGAGGACAGGATAGGAGAAAGCCAGTCGTTCCAAGAACCTTATCTGTTTAGGATAAAGTTCGCCCCGGGCGGGAATCGAACCCGCGACCTAGCGCTAATGACACCCTGTATATGGAATAGATCAGCTATAAGATACACATCTGCACTAGCTATTGCCTATTAGTAATACATCTGGTACTATCAACTGCCTATATCGCCCATAGCTGTGTCAACCTGGAAAAGTGCCAGGGAAATCTTCTAGTCCAAGTCAAAGTCACTATGTCAGTGGGAATACTGCTGATCGTCACGCATTGGCAGTTTTGTCAGTGACGGAGCCCTGAGGGAACCCTGGAGCGGAGATTTACTTCAAAATTGATTAATCCCCGGCGGGGTAGAGGGCTTTCTTGAGATTGTAAGGGACACTCAGCCTTGTGAGGATGGATAAGTAGCTATAAACCTAACCTTCTATCGCTAACCGCCTCGGTGGTGTAGTGGTTTAGACGTTTGCCTTTCAATTCGGAGGATTCCTTGTGAGGACAGTAGCCATGAACTATAATCCCCTGTCCCTAACCTCCTCGGTGGTGTAGTGGCCGAGTCGCTCGCCTTTTAATCAGGAGGGTGTGGATTCAATCCCAGCCGAAGAATGGAATTTTATCATCAACATTGTTTGAGAATTTAACAAAAACTGAGTAAACTACTGCAGTCTGGCTGGGGAACTTTAAACAGGGAGGACACTAGAAGTAAGTATACATACCAGGTATTAGCCTCTGATATTATTAGAAATATTAATCATTAATATGGGATACTAATTAAAGTATTAAGCATTAGCATGGGATATTAATTGGCACAGTGATCATGCTGTGATCACCACTAAACTTGTGGTGACATTCCTTTGCAGAAACACAAAGAACAAATGCATGTCCATATGAATTTACATAATAGTTACATCGTTAGTTACTTTTTACTCAGGTGTTGATTAGGAGCCAGCAGTGACAAGAACACGTTGAATGCACCAGTTTCTCATGGATCACGAAAGCAACACTTGTTGGCTATTTCGAGATGCACTTACCCTCATATGAGGACAACTGGAGAAGCTGGTTTGTTAGTTCTCCGCGGAAGTGGTTGATTTTAAGGAAACCTCTCACTTGTTCGTCGAACAAGATAGATGAAACAACCAAAGTTTAGCCACCTCAATGTGCGTCAGGGATGTTGGGTACCGTACATACGGGCTTCAAGGGCTGCCTCTCAAGTCTTAAGCTGTATCCACCTGTCCACACATAGCGACTAAACCCATACACTGCCTCGCAACATAGATTCACAGCGTCGTGTCGATCGATCAACAAAACTTTACATACGAGCATGTACAAAGATAATTTTCCTAAGCCGCGGGTTCGATTTCCGCCCAGGGCGGATTTTGTCCTGAACGGATAATGTTCGATTTTTTCATTCAACTTAAAGTTCGTTCTCGGAACGGCTGACTTTCTTCTATCCTGTCTTCCTTCTCTCTTCAGTTTCGGGACGATAAAGCCTTAGCCGTTACAGTTCCCTCTGTCAAACCTCTTGAAAAATAGATAATTTCCCAGTTTCAGAATATTCTCCCGCTTTAATATGCCCGAATTTCTCACCAACACCACTGGGATCCCTCGGTCCAAGGTCACCGCTCACTAGTTCTGCCAAGAGGCACTACCTCACTGCCCACGGTCAAGGTCATATAAGAGGCTTTTCAGTATCCATGATGGGAAACAAGATTTTCTAATTGCTCCCCTCCTTGTCCAATTAGAAACTAGAATCCCCTCCTTGTCCAATTAGAAACTATAGAAACTCGGAAAAACAAGTCGGAGACTCAGGGCTAAATGTTAAACTGTGCGGTGTACTGTGACATTATAACGTAAATATCAAGTATATGCTCGGGTGCCTATGACTATAACTATTTAACTATTAAAGCTTTGGCTCCAACATGGTATCCATTATAGTGATTTTCTTGGTAAGGTATCGAGGGACCGAATGGTAGATAGAACTTGAAGCTGAGGTACTTTGCTTGCAACACCTTTTCCAAAGCGTCGGAAACATACCCACATAATATGCTTAATATCTATTGTTCAGGCTAAACAACAGTTTGAATTTTCTTCTACTTACTAAATATAAATACTCTATCTGTTTCATTTACAATCAGTGACATCTCTTACCTGAAATTAGAAACAATTAATAATGATTATTATTTACATACTTCCATTGTAGAGGAACCGACATAAATGGCATTTTATTACTGCCAATACAAAACACAAAAGCCAGTACCATCAACATAAGGCTAGACCCATTACATTACACAACAAACTCATTATTAAGTATGCCGCCGCCATCAAAAGATGTCCTCTGAGATTAAATATTGAAGACTGGATGGTAATTAAAAACCCATTATCACATTAATTAACGATGTGCAATTATAACTTTCATCAGACTCGGTCCGGTTTGTTATCACGGGGAGGTTCCCAGTTCAATTCCAGTTAGAGGCCATTTTTTTCGGCCCTGTGCTTGGATTTCTGAAAGACTTCATACTATGTGAATATAGTCGGGAGATCAAGAGATAGGATTATCCAGTATGACCTTATTACTCAATGTGACATTCAGAACACTTAATAATTCAATATTATTCCTCCATACATATTGTAGATAATGGTAACGTATGCTATTAGGATATTCAAACCAGTCACCGGTCAGGAAAGCCGTTGAGATTCAAATCAGTGATAACAATTGTGTTATCACTTCGAGGTCCATGACCTTTGAACTGTCAAATCTTTATTAAAACAATTGAGGAACATAGGGTCTTCCTCTAGTTCAAGAATCATTTTCTTTTGCTTTGGGGTCGGTAAAGGCTTTCACCGGTAGAATAACATTTTTCTTTTTTAGGGCTTTATTTTAAGTGGCAGGGTTCTCACTTACGTGAGCTCTTCCACCCAACCACTGATAACTTTTAATGCAGTGATATCCACAAAATTGTGAAGATACTCTTGACTCTTGCTTCAAAACAAAGAATCCACACTAAAAACCCTACCTCACAGTAACTATTTGGATTCCGGATTCACACTTGAATTTTCCATTGACCACTAGTATTAATATATTGTTCAAATTTTCATTGGTCATCATTACTGTCAGTTCAATGTGTGGTTATTGGATTAGCACTTGTGTAGTACAGTTATATCCTCACGCGTCAAATAATTCAAATATACCAGGGAGGAACTTGAGTTCTAGTGATGATCAATTATTTGGAGAGGAAATGTGAGTTCTACCTATGTCTACCGGACTGCCGATGATAGTACAAGCGACATGAATACTTCTGGCCGTTCTTAAGTGTTATTTCCGCGCAAACGACCTACTGTCCGTAGTTGTTAAAGCGCCTTAAAAGGAAAAAAAAAGGGTCATTGATTGACACCCCATTTTTTGTTCAAATATCAGAATCAGACCACACTTTTTGTATAGTGAAGAAATAGATAAGCTATTAGCTTTTTTTCTATCCCTTCTGGTAAATCTTAGCTAGAACTGCATAATTATCTCTCTGGAATTCTGGATAGCTAGACCTAACTGTTATAGAGAAAATATCTTTTCCGTCTCCCGAGATATCAAACAATTTCCTATGCCTATGGCCCAACCCAACTTTCCAAGTTCCAACCATTAATTTACATGGGTGAGGGCAGAGACCCCAGTAACAGGTAACTGTGAACTTCTAATAGTATCTAACTGTAATTAATCAAAATAAACAATACATCAATGATTTCCATCATGGAATTCCTCTTCAGAGTAAGATTTAACATTCTAACCACTAACCAGACAGCAGACAACAAGAGGAAGGAAAAGCTTTTGATGGCCAGGACCAGAATCAGAGTTTACACTATTCCGACTAGGGCGGGATAGTTTAAATTTTCCAACCAATTTTTTTCGTTCTTGGATAGACATGGATGTAAAAGAATGTGCCTTGAAGTAATGCGAAAGCGGTGCCGAGGTACATAAAAAATTAGACCTAGTAGTGAAATTTCGGACCCTTAGTACCAACTGGACCACAGTGACAGCAAGTAAGCTAAGTAAACACACAGGTTAGACAGCTTGTCACCTAAACACATCTGGTCACTAACCTTCCGTCAAGGATACTCAGTACAGGGTGTTCAATGAGAAAGCAAACATCCAGGGTACTCTTACTACTGTTTTTCACTAGAACCAGGAGAAGGATGTGCGAAAATGAAAGCAGAAGGCGCAGGATCAGATGCAGTATTTGGGGAATGTGCTACAATCTTTAGCCCAAAACACCCTGACCAGGATTATGAGGACAATTTTTTCACTTCTAGTGGAAATACCTGTACCTTGGAATGGGTCATCCCATTTGCTATGTACATTGCAAAACATTCACGCAAAGCCAGGAAAAATTCTTTGAATTAAGAAAGGGCTTCAAAAATATTATGTCTCTACTTAACTTACACGCAGTGCTGCTATTTTTTGGTTTTAAAGTGTTGTTTGACAAGGATACATTTTTTACAGACTGACTTCTTCCATGAATAGGACTATGGACAAAAAGGTACCGTATAATTTGACAAGGGGATACGTTTCCCAAACCGACTTCTTTGATGAATTGGACAGTAGAGAACCATGCACTGGCTTCAAAAATATGTCTCTACTTAACTTACACGCAGTGCTGTTATTTTTGGTTTTAAAGTGTTGTTTGACAAGGATACATTTTTTACAGACTGACTTCTTCCAGGACAAAAAGGTACCGTATAATTTGACAAGGGGATACGTTTCCCAAACCGACTTCTTTGATGAATTGGACAGTAGAGAACCATGCACTCGGTTAGATTGTAAGAGAAAAACATGCAAAAGTCAATCTGCCGCAGAAGAGTTCCGACATTTTATCAGCGTAAACACCAAGTATATATATGTATGTAACTATGTACAGTAAAGCATTAGAGAGCACTTTGCACGGAAAAGTTTGCATTTTTTTAATATTTTATGATAGATTTTATAGATGTTAACCCTGATATTGATCATGAGGAATTTCGGATTTATAACAAATTGAACCCCCCGACAGAAACAGAATGCAAATAGAAGAACAATTTGAAACATCCACTGGAAAAATTCAATTGAAATTTGTCACATCCTCCAGAAATGATAAAACAGATAAGGTATTCAAGGTACATTGGTTACTTACATCCACTAGAAATGAGATAGTATTCAAGAGAAATTGGCTACATCCACTAGAAATGAGAAAGTATTCAAGAGAAATTGGCTACATCCACTAGAAATGAGAAAGTATTCAAGAGAAATTGGCTACATCCACTAGAAATGAGAAAGTATTCAAGGAAAAATTGGCTACATCCACTAGAAATGAGAAAGTATTCAAGAGAAATTGGCTACATCCACTAGAAATGAGAAAGTATTCAAGAAAAATTGGCTACATCCACTAGAAATGAGAAAGTATTCAAGAGAAATTGGCTACATCCACTAGAAGTATAAAGTATTCAAGAGAAATTTGCTGCATCCACAAGAAATGATAAAATATACAAGGGAAAGCGGTTACATCCACCAGAAATTTCGAAATATACAGGGGACATTTGGTACTTTTGAAAAATATGAACCGGGCTAAATTATTAAGGGTTAAGATTGTTAGATGCAAACTTCTAGATTGTAGACCTATAGGGAGGGTAGACAAGGTCACAATGAGGGCCCCTATAGAAGAAGAAGAGGAGGAAGAAGAAGAAGAAGAAGAGGACCGACCCAGACAGAAGATAGAATGGACCTTCATAAAGTTACTGAGTCTACAATCATGTAAATGCAGTGAAGGGTTATCGAGGTTGAAATGTTATTAAAAATTCAAGCAGGGAAAATGTACTTGAATATTAAACATTTTATACTTTGTATAAGTACATAGGTATACAATACACACATTTAATAATATTACTAAAGAGAGTAGTGATTATGAACATTATTTTAACTCAAGTCTAGCCATGGTACCCCAAAATAAAGAAGTCATTTCCCCTCCCCTAAGTTTTGGAGCTTTAGGAGTAGGGATTGGGAGGTAGGGAGGGAACGAAGGAGGGAGAAAAGGGAGAGGGAGGAAAGGCTAGGGGAGGGGGGAGATTTAAAGAGGGGATTAACGTGGGAGTTTCTGTTTTGAACTAAAAGGAGGTCAGCGTTACCTTCTGTCTGGACCTTCTTTATTAGGAGATGTGGTCTTGTGAATTTTCACTTCTTTTGAAGAAATGAAGGAGTTTTGGTTTTCTTGAAGTTTTTTTCTCTTTGAAAATTATAAAGTACTCGAGTACTAAGTACTCATGTGTAGGTACCTACAATCTTTCCATTTCATTCAATGAGGGCCAGGCTCTAGCTTGAAGGGTATACAGCGCGTCTGCCTTGTAAGCGCTTTTTCTCGGATCGGCTGGCTTTCTCCTATCCTGTCTTCCTTCCTCGTCGCTTTCGGGACGATAAGACCTTACTGTTAGGCCAACAGCCTGTTGTTGAATTTGATTTGTATACACACAGGGCTGTTATAAAAAGAAGCTTTGTGAAACCCATTCTAAGTAATTATTTCATTTAGGCCTTCTTTCCCAGCTTTCTTCCTAGGTTAGGTTAGATCAGTTCTCCTACTAGTTTGGTACTCTCGTGCTACGTTCGTTATTAGGTATACAATACACTCATTTAATAATATTACTAAAGAGAGTAGTGATTATGAACATTATTTTAACTCAAGTCTAGCCATGGTGCCCCAAAATGAAGAAGTCATTTCCCCTCCCCTAAGTTTTGGACCTTTAGGAGTGGGGATTGGGAGGTAGGGAGGGAACGAAGGAGGGAGAAAAGGGAGAGGGAGGAAAGGCTAGGAGGGAGGGGGGAGATTTAAAGAGGGGATTAACGTGGGAGTTTCTGTTTTGAACTAAAATGAGGTCAGCGTTACCTTCTGTCTGGACCTTCTCTATTAGGAGATGTGGTCTTGTACTTTGTACCTGTGCAAACTAGAAGTCGAATTTTCACTTCTTTTGAAGAAATGAAGGAGTTTTGGTTTTCTTGAAGTTTTTTTCTCTTTGAAAATTATAAAGTACTCGAGTACCTACTAAGTACTCATGTGTAGGTACCCACAATCTTTGGGCCAGGCCCTAGCTTGAAGGGTATACAGCGCGTCTGCCTTGTAAGCGCTTTTTCTCGGAACGGCTGGCTTTCTCCTATCCTGTCTTCCTTCCTCGTCGCTTTCGGGACGATAAGACCTTACTGTTAGGCCAACAACCTGTTGTTGAATTTGATTTGTACACACACAGGGCTCGTATAAAAAAAAGCTTTGTGAAACCCATTCTAAGTAATTATTCCATTTAGGCCTTCTTTCCCAGCTTTCTTCCTAGGTTAGGTTAGATCAGTTCTCCTACTAGTTTGGTACTCTCGTGCTACGTTCGTTATCAGTTTCTCTTATCACTCTGATAACACCTAGGTGACCTACATACCTTTTTACCAAGCACAGAGTTCTGTACGAGTCAGTCTCGCCATTTTGCTTTCTACATTGTTAGAGTTTGTTTTGACATTTGATTTCCGTTTCATGTTTGTCTCCACACGGCCTACAGGCTCTGCTCTATCCTCGTATAATCCAATAGAAGTATACATAACTATAGACATCTAATACATATCTATAGGTACCTTGTTTATTCTGTCTGGGTGAAGTCCGCCTAGTTAGCTACGAGTCAGTATCGCCATTTTGCTTTCTACATTGTTAGAGTTTGTTTTGACATTTGATTTCCGTTTCATGTTTGTCTCCACACGGCCTACAGTTCGGCTCTGCCCTGTCCTCGTATAATCCAATAGAAATACATAACTATAGACATCTAATACATATCTATAGGTACCTTGTTTATTCTGTCTGGGTGAAGTCCGCCTAGTTAGCTAAGTTAGCGTGTCCATCTTGTAAGCGCTAAGTCCTAAACAGGTAGGGTTCATTCTCGGAACGACTAGCTTTCCCCTGTTCCCTCTACCACCAACTCATTTTTAAAGTAGGAAATGTTATGTAAAATAAGGACATAAATATGAATATTTGACTACTGAAGCTGCATGGTACATATATATATCGGATTATGATAATAACTGACTTCATGATGTCATGAATCATGAGAATGACATAATAACATGAAGTCCCCAAATCGAAGCTAATTAGTATAGAAACCAAAACATTGACACATATTGGTTTGTAGTGCTAAATAAAATAAATAATGACCTTGAAGCCAGATTTGTTTACAAGTAGAGGAGAAGGTGGGGCTATGTTGCCGCTTAGCCGGTTTCATATTCCCTCTACCACCAACTCATTTTTAAAGTAGGAAATGTTATGTAAAATAAGGACATAAATATGACTATTTGACTATTGAAGCTGCATGGTACATATATATATATCGGATTATGATAATAACTGACTTCATGATGTCATGAATCATGAGAATGACATAATAACATGAAGCCCCCAAATCGAAGCTAATTAGTATAGAAACCAAAACATTGACACATATTGGTTTGTAGTACTAAATAAAATAAATAATGACCTTGAAGCCAGATTTGTTTACAAGTAGAGGAGAAGGTGGGGCTATGTTGCCGCTTAGCCGGTTTTATCTTCCATTAAAATTCGAATAGAGAAATTTGGCAACTCTGTAATCCACACTTTTCACCTTTTTTCCAACAACTTTTGGAGTTTGGAGGTACAGAATAAACAACTAGATAGATTCTCTCCTTAACTCTTTGGACCTCTTCACTTACCTCCAGGACAGATAGTAAGGTCCCCTTATTATTAGAGGTATCTGGTGGGTGTAGCAAACAATTTTATCCTTTAGTCCACAGTGTCTTTCACAATAGAAATACAAATCACTTGGACGAAGAAAAAATTAGTGGTCCGGTAAAACAACACTAAAAGGTAAGTTCAACGTGTAAAGTTATTATTATTAATATGTATAACTATTAACTATAATATAAATAAATTCACACTTGAAATCAGAATTGACAATGAGATTTTAATATCCCCGCGAAAAAGCAGAACTATTTTGAATAGTAAACAAGAAAAAGTGATACGAAGTAACAATGTTTTAAATTAAAGAAAATATGTAATAAATACTGATTCTAGACAAATATCATTACATTAACATTAATGTTGTCAATTATAATAATTAATTCTTAATTGTAGATAATTGAAACAAATACCCCCACAAATATCAACATACTCGTACAGTGCATAATATAAATACGTTATGTATGTAATGTACAGTGTACCTTGGTATATCAAATCTACCAGCATAAAATGAGACCAAAAAATTATGTAAACAGGCTTTGAATAAATTAAATAAATAAAGGAAAAACGACAGGGAAAACAAGTGGCTCCCAAATGTCTGGTTAATTAAATATAAATAATAAAAATAAATCAGTAGGATACTTTTTAGTAATCTAACTAGCAGGAATATCACCAGGGCAGGGTCAGGAGTCATAGGAAATACGTTACGTTACGCAATATGCAGCAAGTCAGTTGCCATTTGATCGTGTCCAACATCCTTGCCAAATTCATCATTAATTAATATGCGGATAGAAATAGCTAATCAGATATAATATCAAGTGAAGTAAGCTCTCGGATGAAGTAAGCTTTAAGTTGGTAGGCATAGGAGGAGGCGCCAAGATTGAGACATCAAGGTGACCCCTGGATATAAACAACATAATGCTTCAACAAGAAAATGGATAGATCATTCCTGTACCACCGTCATAGTAACTTTTGGAGGGGGAAAATCGAAAAATGTGTAATGTTTTTGGTTTCCAACAACTGAACAATAATTGTGTTTTAAATGCTTCAGCATTGAATATTCAGCACTGCTTATCTGCATGTTTATTGTGTTTAGATACAAAATTTGATGGTTCTAATCAGTCTCTTTCAGAGGGAGAGTATCCTCCCAGTTACATTTGCCATAGTGCTGTTATGATGTTTCCTCCAAACTCTCACATAAAATACCTACATTTGATAACAAATGGTTAAGTAAAACGTAAAGTTCATTACGCTCTCAGTCTTCCATTAGTCTAGTAAGCTTCTTGAGCCCTGACTTTACAAACTTATTTTTCCCGTACAATATTTTGGGGGCATAATCCACTTTGCAAACTTTGAAAATTTCTGAATAATGTTTCGGGGGCATAAAGCGCCACCTAAAATCGGATAAGCCGTTCTCAAGGTCCTGTGTAATACAAACACGGGGGGAAATTTTGAGCTTCATATCGTAGTATAATGGCTTCATATCGCATCATTATTCATTATACAAGGCTGCATAATTAATAATGATGCGTGTACGGAAATAAACGTACGTCACTTAAGGGGGCTTTCAGGGGGGAGCCTCTATTCCTTTCTTCATAAAGCAAAAAGTTCCCCCCGATTTGATTTCTATATCCACGATAAAAAAAAAAAAACAGGAGGCAGAGGGAGGAGGAGGAGGAGAGGAAGAAGAGAATGAGGAGGAGAAAAAGGAGGAGGGAGAAGAAGAGGAGAAAGGATTAGAAGGCGAAGGCAGAGGGTGAAGAGGAGGGAGAAGAAGAGGAGAAAGGATTAGAAGGCGAAGGCAGAGGGTGAAGAGGAGGGAGAAGAAGAGGAGAAAGGATTAGAAGGCGAAGGCAGAGGGTGAAGAGGAGGGAGAAGAAGAAAGGATTAGAAGGAGGCGGAGGGTAAAAGGGGAAGCTGAGGGGAGGGGGGACGGGTCGATATAAATAGCCGTAAACATGAGAAGGGGGAGGAAGAGAAAGGAGCAGAATGCAATGTACAGGAGGCATACATATGCAGCTGAGTATCAGACGACTGCACTTACACTCTGCCTGTCCCGCCTGTAGTAACAGGAGTTATACACTTCTGCCCATGCTTGTAATAACAGGAGTTATACACTTCTGCCTATGCCTGTAGTAACAGGAGTTATACACTTCTGCCTATGCCTGTAGTAACAGGAGTAATAGACTTCTGTCTATGTCTGTAGTAACAGGAGTTATAGACTTTCCCTGTACAAGGCGTAAGTTGTACCGAGGATTTAGAATTCCTGTACATATTTCAATGGTGGTCTTCTCCATGGAAAACTAGAGTATTTGCAATAGAAACAAGAGAGCACCTTTTTCCATGAGGGGCTTGTCAATGGAAACCAAGCATATTACCACTGTCCTAACCGTGCTTGTAGTCATATTTATCTTTCTTTTATTCCGAGAGAAGGACCGTCACTATTTTTCCCATGGGGTCTTCAAATGGTCTACTGATACTGGCCATTCCTTTGGTTAGTGTTAATTCAGAAGGACCGTCACTGTTTCTCCCATGGGCTATTATTCATCTGGTATACTGACCACTCCTATGGTTAGTTCATGGTCAAGGTACAAGGTTAGGATGATGGACTTATTACATGGACTCGGTAAATTAAATACATATACTGCATCTTATATACTTACATCTCCACAGTAAATACTCGCTATAATATCTCTTATATGGACTCAGTACATAACGTACATGAGATGTTTAGTGCTCGTTGAGCTATTTATTTATATAGTTAGTACACTGTATAGTGCACAATAATACGGAGTGGTCCCCATAGCTATCCAGAAGAAGTAGAAGATCTTTGTCTTAAGACAAAATTATGTCTAACTAGCCCTGAGAAGTTGTGTCAATTAGAAATGGCAATTGCAGAACCCAGAAACAGAATTTATCCGGGACCAGAAACAGAATTTAAACTCGCTTTGAGTTTAACTTTTAAATTAAAAGCGATCTGATTGGTTGATTTCAAATTATCAGCCAATCAGATAGCCTTAATCCAAGAGTTAAACTTAAACCGTATTTAGACTCTGATGATATCACAAAAGACCTAACCAGGTCGCAGTGACCAAGGGCGTTTAATAAAGCCGATGGCACTACTTATACCAATACGTGACCAAGGGCGTTTATTAAAGCCGATGGCACTACTTCTACCAATACGTGACCAAGGGCGTTTATTAAAGCCGATGGCACTACTTATACCAATACGTGACCAAGGGCGTTTATTAAAGCCGATGGCACTACTTATGTACTTATAACGTTTCGGGTCTAACGTCATAAAATTGGTCAGTCTCTTTTGATTCTTCTAAAAGAGGGACCATTTCTTCAATGAAAAAAGAACAGAAAATGCATCCTCCTTGCATAAACCTCCTCTTCCTCAGTCACACAGTATGGTGTATAGTTGTATACGCATATAATGTGTTGCACTATTATCTTGGGATACCAATATACATAGGTACATTAATACATACATACGTAAGTATATGTTATATCTGGGATACCAATACACAATATACATACATTACATAGGTATAATGGTATATGATATA
>NW_007379005.1:0-1140 GCF_000475195.1 Diaphorina citri
CACCCATATTTATGAACAAAATGCTGGCTCTTAAGTTCGTGCTAAGCATAGTCTCAAGGCATTTGATTAAAAAAAAAAAACTTGAGACTGATCTAAGAACGATCATTCTTGTTCATAAATACGAGTGTAAGTGTAAGCTGGAGTGAATTGACCTGGTTTTAGTGACTTATGTAAGGAACAACCTTTGACGGAAAATAGGAACGGAAATTCAAGTTTGACTCGGTTTATCTGAGCTCACGAGCTAGGTAGGCCAAGTGTCCGTAAGCACTAGTTTGACTCGGTTTTATCTGAGCTCACGAGCTAGGTAGGCCAAGTGTCCGTAAGCACACACCTGTCTTATCTACGGTAGTCCCTGTATGCATTTCCCCTTAAGGTGATTTTATTTTCTGTATCTTGGATCAAAGCATAGGGTCCCTCATTTCCTCTCACAGTGTTTTAACTCTTGATTTATGCTGAGTAAGGCATACCCCGGTATGAAATATGTATGTGCTGTTTTTATTTTTACTATGTATATCCTTATCCTATATCCTTGTTCTTAATGTATATCCTTGTTCTTAATGTATATCCTTGTTCTTAATGCTACAGTCCACCGCTCTACCAACTGAGAAAATGACCTAATAGTCAACTCCGAGCATTTGAAAACAACAACAACTTTTTGTTCTTTCCTTTATTCTTGTCAGAACCGGTTGGTTCGAAAGCTCCCAAGTTCTCGTCTGACCTGAAGTTATCCATGTTTGAGAGACATGCGGGTCAAAGTTTCGCTCTGTTGTGTTCTGCTCAGGGTTACCCGGTACCTTTCTTCAGGTGAGCTAATAGTGTTCAGCCATGTTTGGTTGGTAGTCCCTCCATCCACCCCTGGTGGGCGTTTGAAAGGGGGCACCTGTTGCCTCTCGTCTCAATCCCATCTTTGCTAGATAGAAAGTTCATCACCATATTTCCATCATTACACTCATAAAGAACAAGCAGACCATACCCACAAAGAACAAGCTTCTGCCACGGGTAGGAATTGTTGTAAGATGTCCTCTTTCTTACAATTTTTGATGAAAATTGCCTATCACCTGCCTCGGTGGCGTAGTGGTCAAGACGCTCGCCTGGTAATCAGGAGGGCGTGGGTTCGATCCCAGCCGAGGTATGGAATTT
>NW_007379005.1:1340-12449 GCF_000475195.1 Diaphorina citri
TCCACCTCCACCTCCTCCCCCCCCTCCTCCTCCTTTTCCTCCTCCTCCGCCTCCTTTTCCTCCTCCTCGTTCTGCTCGTACTACATGTTGTTGATGTGTATGATACGACACGTGAAGTCGCTGACTCATCAAATGTTATCATTTCGTCTCCTCTCTCCCCCATTCTACATCAGTCACTTTTCCCATTTCCCTGCTGTTCTCCCCACGTTATATTGTAATCCTATAGCCTATACAGTACACATTCCTATGCAGAAGGGAAATCATCCAGGAAATGAAAAACTTCAATTAAGTTGAACTTACATACGTATAACGTACTCGTTGATCAACGTGCAATCGTACATACGTACAAGTTGACTTAAATACATTACTAGGGTGAATTTTACTGTAGATCCATCTCACGAGAGAAGTGTCCAACCTCCAACTATCACTGCGACCTTTATTTTATTGTGACAAGGAGAAATGTTTGATCAGAATAGCGACTAGCGAGTTGTCAGTAGCGACCGTCTTCGTGTGATAGTTATCGCTTTACCTGTAATGCCGGAGAGAAATCGCTTTACCTCATTTACCGGTCATTCCGATCCAATGTCCTGGGTTAAAGGATTTGGTTTACACAAAGAATCTTCATTATCATTAGATACTTCTTACTGTTTCACAATCGATATTCAAAACCTCACACAATCATTTCGGTTTCAGTTATGTTATCCTTCTAATGTTTTAAATCTCAGTGTCAAGAAACCTTTTATGTATTAAATCTCAGTGCTCATGCAAAACAATCTGTGTCCAAAAAACTTTTATCTCATGACCTATTATCTGGTTTTTAGCAGTCTTCGACATATTAACTGTCGAAGAAATCCCTCATCCTAATGTTTCTGTTTCTGTCCTCTCTCAGAATGTTTCAGTTATGTTACTTATGTTATCCTTCTAATGTTTTAAATCTCAGTGTCGAGAAACCTTTTATGTTTTAAATCTCAGTGCTCATGTAAAACAATCTGTGTCCAAAAAACTTTTATCTCATGATCTATTATCTGGTTTTTAGCAGTCTTCGACATATTAACTTCGAAGAAATCCCTCATCCTAATGTTTCTGTTTCTGTCCTCTCTCAGAACCGGTTGGATTTAAGTCTCCCAGTTTTGCATCGGATCACATCATCAAGGTTCGGAAATCGGCCGGATCCCATTTCGGTCTCCTCTGTGAAGCCCAGGCCTATCCGGTCCCTATGTTTAGGTATTTTACCCTATTATCCGGTCCCTTTGTTTAGATATTTTACCCTATTATCCGGTCCCTTTGTTTAGATATTTTACCCTATTATCCGGTCCCTTTGTTTAGATATTTTACCCTATTATCCGGTCCCTTTGTTTAGATATTTTACCCTATTATCCGGTCCCTTTGTTTAGATATTTTACCCTATTATCCGGTCCCTTTGTTTAGATATTTTACCCTATTATCCGGTCCCTTTGTTTAGATATTTTACCCTATTATCCGGTCCCTTTGTTTAGATATTTTACCCTATTATCCGGTCCCTTTGTTTAGGTATTTTACCCTGTTACCTGGTCCCTATGTTTAGGGTATTTCACCATAATACCGGACCCTGTGATTTTACCCTACTATAGGCGGCCTCTAACACAATACTGGCCAATTTTTTTACTGGAAAAATGGAATTGTAAAACCCTGCTCCTTTGTTAGCAAAACCCTGCTTGAATTGTCTTGGTTTGGACTCGACACTCGAACCATCAACCTCTGGATCGGAAGTCCTTTAACAACCGAGTCGCTAAAGTTCGTTAGCATAATCACGAGTCGAAAAAATGCTCATGATTCATAATACGTAGTACGTACCTAATACGAGTACCTAGTACCTACCCATAGTAAAGTCAAAATAGTAGGCCATCAAAGCACACACATTTCTGTGAAGCACAGTGGAAACTAACTACCTCTGGAATTTGATTGATAACTAGAGATCCTTAGCCCTAGGGTTCTACACAAAATCTTAAGGGCATAAGCTTTTTCCCTAGATCTGAAGTAAAAAAAAAAAAAATAAATAAAACTGAAGATTCGCTGCTCTTATTTTCCTTCTACGACCTCTAAATCCCGAGATAGGTAAATTATTTTTCTTCTACAACCTCTAAATCCGTATTAGATAAGTAAATTGGACAAAATCTTAAGGGCATAAGCTTTTTCCCTAGATCTGAAGTAAAAATAATAATAATAATAAATAAAACTGAAGATTCGCTGCTTTTATTTTCCTTCTACGACCTCTAAATCCCGAGATAGGTAAATTATTTTTCTTCTACAACCTCTAAATCCGTATTAGATAAGTAAATTGTCGTACCTCTGGAATTTGATTGATAACTACATATTTGATTGTGGGGATGATAGAAAAAAAGCATTTTACTGTTTTACATTAAAAAGCCTTGTAATCTGCTTTTCCTTTTTTCTCTACGAACTTCCTCATCCTTGGCACCTCGGTCAGCTATCTTGATCATATTGTAATCCTATAGCCTATACAGTACACATTCCTATGCAGAAGGGAAATCATCCAGGAAATGAAAAACTTCAATTAAGTTGAACTTACATACGTATAACGTACTCGTTGATCAACGTGCAATCGTACATACGTACAAGTTGACTTAAATACATTACTAGGGTGAATTTTACTGTAGATCCATCTCAGGAAGTCATCCAGGAAATGAAAAACTTCAATTAAGTTGAACTTACATACGTACTCGTTGATCAACGTGCAATCGTACATACGTACAAGTTGACTTAAATACATTACTAGGGTGAATTTTACTGTAGCTCCCTCTCACGAGAGAAGTGTCCAACTATCATATATACTTGTAAATCTGTCCAAGGACAGGTATCAGTACAACTTTCTCCACTTTTCTCTATCTTGTGCATCCTCTCTTATCTCTGCATATGATTTGCCCTTCAGGAGAAATGTTTGATCAGAATAGCGACGAGCGAGTTGCCAGTAGCGACCGTCTTCGTGTGATAGTTATCGCTTTACCTGTTATGCCGGAGAGAAATCGCTTTACCTCATTTACCTGTCATTCCGATCCAATGTCCTGGGTTAAAGGATTTGGTTTACACCAAGAATCTTCATTATCATTAGATACTTCTTACTGTTTCACAATCGATATTCAAAACCTCACACAATCATTTCGGTTTCAGTTATGTTATCCTTCTAATGTTTTAAATCTCAGTGTCAAGAAACCTTTTATGTATTAAATCTCAGTGCTCATGCAAAACAATCTGTGTCCAAAAAACTTTTATCTCATGATCTATTATCTGGTTTTTAGCAGTCTTCGACATATTAACTGTCGAAGAAATCCCTCATCCTAATGTTTCTGTTTCTGTCCTCTCTCAGAACCGGTTGGATTTAAGTCTCCCAGTTTTGCATCGGATCACATCATCAAGGTTCGGAAATCGGCCGGATCTCATTTCGGTCTCCTCTGTGAAGCCCAGGCCTATCCGGTCCCTATGTTTAGGTATTTTACCCTATTATCCGGTCCCTTTTTTTAGATATTTTACCCTATTATCCGGTCCCTTTGTTTAGATATTTTACCCTATTATCCGGTCCCTTTGTTTAGATATTTTACCCTATTATCCGGTCCCTTTGTTTAGGTATTTTACCCTGTTACCTGGTCCCTATGTTTAGGGTATTTCACCATAATACCGGACCCTGTGATTTTACCCTACTATAGTGAGTAGGTGTATCTATAATTTTAAAAGTTCTCTCTATCTCTTGGCTTGTGAACCCCTTTTGGCTAGGTTATCTTTCCATCTAGGTATTAAAGAAGGAATTTGCATTGTGAATACCTACCTATCCAAAATGTCGTTCCCCTAAAACACCCCCGGAAAAGCAAATTTTATGAGTTGACTTGGACTTGAAGCACCAATCTCCCCATATCTGAAGTCCAACATGTTAACTACTTCATCACTGAGGTTGGTATCTATCTATCCATTATCTTTATCATATTTTCTACCCACTTCCTTCTTTATTCCTCTTCACACTATTTTCTTTTTTAAAAAAAAAAATACACGTAAACTAATTTTATGAGTTGACTTGGACTTGAAACACCAATCTCCACATATGAAGTCCAACATGTTAACTACTACACCACTGAGGTTGGTATCTATCTATCCATTATCTTTATCATATTTTCTACCCACTTCCTTCTTTATTCCTCTTCACACTATTTTCTTTTTGAGTTCAATGCGAATAGTTTTATTCTCCGTCTCCAACAACATATGCATATTATCTCTCTTCCTCTTCCTTCTCCTCATCCATTAAAATATTGCCAGACACCTCTCTACTTTTTCCTCCTCTTCCTCTTTCCTTCACATCTTATTCCCCTTCTTCTCTTATTCCTCTTTCAACGATATATTGTCTGACACCTCTTTCTTTTTTCTAGAGCCTGTTGGTTTCAAAGCGCCCAGTTTTTCTTCGACCTCGTCCACGTTTCATTTTAAAAAGTCGCTCGGGTCAGATTTCGCCGTACTCTGTGAAGCCCAGGCCTATCCTGTACCTCATTTCAGGTATATTATGTGAAACTTGTATGTATGGAGCAGTTGCATAGAATAATACAGGGAATTTTGATGAATAAGAATTTTTTAATAGATGCTTTTTTGTTGCCTTTTCCTAGACTATAACCTGATCAATATACGAGAACTGGGTCTACACATGTAAATTTATAAGGATATGTTTATGAAAATTGAAAATGTGACTGTGACTAGTAACAGTCTTGTCTTTTTTTTTCATTAGAAAAGTCATTTTTCTCTCAAATTTTTGATGCTTTTCAAAATTTCCCTCAGTCTAAAAATTGTACTTTAGATTTTTAGAAAGTCAAATTCACCAATTTTCGAGTAAAAAGAACTAAACTTACTTCTGGGTCTTAAGTTGGTGATAGCTTTAACTATCTCATGCAATATGTAACTGATCCCATATGTACATCTTGATTTATCCAAAACTAAAGCATCACAATTATTCCGCTTCTATTTTCCTCGAACCCATGATCTCTTGATTGTAGAGCCCGTGGGCGTGAAAGCTCCCACTCTCCCATCCGACGTTAAGTTTTCCGGCATCGACAGAATGGTGGGATCAGATTTGAGTTTGTTATGTCAGGCGCAGGGTTATCCAGTCCCGTTTGTCAGGTAAACGGGACAGTCTGAATTAAAGTCAAGTAAACGGGACAGTCTGGCTGGTTAAGGCACAGAGTTTTATTGATATTTGATTGTTTAGGAACTTTAGTGCCTTACATCAACTGGCTGGGCACTGGCTTTTGTTCATTCAAGATTTAAGGCGTGGTCTTATGTCTTATTCTTTTTAATTGAATATTGAATAAATTAAGTTGGTTTAGGTAGGACATGAAATCTCATTGTTTAAAGGCAAAACCAGAATTTCTCTTCACTGTAAAGTCCGTTTTCTGTGCTCTTGATATAGCTATAGGTATGCTCTGATTTCTGAAGTAATGAGAAAGAGAAAAAGCCAAAACAAACCAATCGATTCAAAACCTCACACCACCTAGTTACATATCTTCAATTAATTTCCAACCTTTTGGTTTTCCAACTGTTTGAATTGACTCTCTTTTGAATTTCTAATACATTTACCCCCGGACTACAAGCCAGTTTGTTAACCTTTGAGAACGCTCGGAGACTGTCCAGGCCTAGTCTCCGAGCGTTCTCAGAGAGTAACTAAGACTTCAACTTTTCAGACCTTCACATTGAAGATCTAAAAGTTGATTATCATTACAATCAACTTTAACTGTAACATATAATAATGATTGTGCTCCTTCCTCAGAGCCGGTGGGATTCAAGGCGCCCACCTTTTCGTCAGTGTCGGATATTATACGATTCAAGAAACCGGGGGGCGAGAGTTTTGCCCTCCTCTGTGAGGCCCAGGAGAATATGTTTTGTTTTAATCCCACACTTTTCGTTAGGTAAACGGGACAGTCTGAATATGACTTGTTTTAATCCCGTCCCATTTGTCAGGTAAACGGGACAGTCTGAATATGATTTGTTTTAATCCCACACCGTTCGTTAGGTAAACGGGACAGTCTGAGTATGATTTGTTTTAATCCCGTCCCATTTGTCAGGTAAACGGGACAGTCCGAATTTAAATTTGTTTCTAGACAGGGTGTTGTTTTGTTGGCATTTGATCAAAGTGGCACAAGCTCTGCTTATACGGATGGGTATACCATTTATAAGAAAAATGTATGTTCTGAGTTTTTTTTGTCAATCAAATATAAATGGAAACTTGTTTAAAAAAAAAAATACCTGGATGCTTAAGTGTATTGACCAAGGGTCCCAAATTTGTACTAAGCCTCATGAATCTACGAATTTAAGTGTAAGCTGGAGTGAATTGACCTGGTTTTAGTGACTTATGTAAGGAACAACCTTTGACGGAGAACGGAAATTCAAGTTTGACTCGGTTTAATCTGAGATCACGAGCTAGGTAGGCCAAGTGTCCGTAAGCACACACCTGTCCTATCTACGGTAGTCCCTGTATGCATTTCCCCTTAAGGTGATTTTATTTTCTGTATCTTGGATCAAAGCACAGGGTCCCTCATTTCCTCTCACAGTGTCTTAACTCTTGATTTATGCTGAGTATGGCATACCCCGGTATGAAATATGTATGTGCTGTTTTTATTTTTACTATGTATATCCTTATCCTAAAGGAATTATCAAACTAAAGTAATGTACTTTTTGTTCTTTCCTTTATTCTTGTCAGAACCGGTTGGTTCGAAAGCTCCCAAGTTCTCGTCTGACCTGAAGTTATCCATGTTTGAGAGACATGCCGGTCAAAGTTTCGCTCTGTTGTGTTCTGCTCAGGGTTACCCAGTACCTTTCTTCAGGTGAGCTAATAGAAATCTTGTTCAGCCATGTTTGGTTGGTAGTCCCTCCATCCACCCCTGGTGGGCGTTTGAAAGGGGGCACCTGTTGCCTTTCGCCTCCATCCCATCTTTGCTAGATAGAAAGTTCATCACCATATTTCCATCATTACACTCATAAAGAAAAAGCAGACCATACCCACAAAGAACAAGCTTCTGCCACGGGTAGGAATTGTCCTCTTTCTTACAATTTTTGATGAAAATTGCCTATCACAGGATCACAAAAGAGATCAATCATACATTCGTTTGTTTACGGTCTAACTCGTTGATCAACGTGCGATCGCATACGTACAAGTTGACTTAAATACATTACTAGGGTGAATTTTACTGTAGCTCCCTCTCACGAGAGAAGTGTCCAACTATCATATATAATTCCCCTTCTTCTCTTATTCCTCTTTCAACGATATACTGTCTGACACCTCTTTCTTTTCCATCTCCTCTTTTTTTTTTCCTCCAACATGGCATTGTCTGACACCTTTCTCCTCCTCCTCCACCTCCACCTCCTCCACCTCCTCCTCCTCTTCGTTCTGCTCTTACTACATGTTGTTGATGTGTATGATACGACACGTGAAGTCGCTGACTCATCAAATGTTATCATTTCGTCTCCTCTCTCCCCCATTCTACATCAGTCACTTTTCCCATTTCCCTGCTGTTCTCCCCACGTTATATTGTAATGTTAAAAAGTTACGTAATTTTTAAGGATATACACAACACTTGGCAAAACAAACTCAAAAGCAATAGGGGAAATGATGACAAAAGCAAATTGTTATCATTTCCCCTATAGATACCACAAAATCTTAAGGGCATAAGCTTTTTCCCTAGATCTGAAGTAAAAAATAAAAAATAAAACTAAAGATTTGCTGATGCTTTTATTTTCCTTCTACGACCTCTAAATCCCGAGATAGGTATTTTTTTTTTCTACAACCTCTAAATCCGTATTAGATAAGTAAATTGAGTTGAAAAGTACCGGTATTTCTAAACGTTCGATACATGATGTCACGGCATATCATTGCTAGCTGTCGATAATTCGAATTTTCAGAATTCAAAACCTCGCCATCTTTTGTTCATTTTGGTCTTCGTTTCTTGTTTCTTGATTGATCTATTCTTGTATTACCCTCATTATTAGAGCTTCTCTTGCTACTAAATTTAGCATTTTTCTCACCAAGATGTTGTTTCTCCATTGGTTTCTATCAACAGAGCCGGTTGGCTTCAAAGCTCCCACATTTTCGTCTTCAGCTCTAAGTTCCATGTTTCGTAAGAAGTCCGGCCTAGGTTTTGCTCTGCTCTGTGATGCACCTGTTTCTTGTTTCTTGATTGATCTATTCTTGTATTACCCTCATTATTAGAGCTTCTCTTGCTACTAAATTTAGCATTATTCTCACTCGGTCAGCTATCTTGATCTTTTCCTTGATTCCTTTCTTTGCTTCATTCTCTTTGATATATCCTTCACTATCTATCCATTCTGATCTCATCGTGATAAGCTCTCTCACCCTCTGCTTCTTTTTCTTTTCTTCCCTCCCTCTTTATCTGGATTTTCTTTTCTTCCTGCTTGAAAGAAAACACTTCTTACCAGCTCTTATCAGACACTTTTTTTCTTCACTTTATCGTGATTCGTGAACCGTTTTTGTTAAACAAAAATTGTCACCGCTTTTTTTTTACTTTCTATTAAAACCCTGATCCATACTGTCCTACTCTCTTTTGGCCCACCGTTTTCACATCCTGTTTCTAACATGTTCTCATTTTCTTTTCTTCCTGCTTGAAAGAAAACACTTCTTACCAGCTCTTATCACACACTTTTTTTCTTCACTTTATCGTGAACCGTTTTTGTTAAACAAAATTTGTCACCGCTTTTTTTTACTTTCTATTAAAACCCTGATCCATACTGTCCTACTCTCTTTTGGCCCACCGTTTTCACATCCTGTTTCTAACATGTTCTTCCAGTTCTGCTCTTCTTGCTCTACTTTGGTGCTGTGTTTCGTTCTGACGATGTCGTTTCTAAACCCTGTTCCTAACATGTTTTATTCATTTTTGGTGCTATTTTTTGGTTGGTCATTTTCTAGAGCCTGTTGGTTTCAAAGCGCCCAGTTTTTCTTCGACATTTTCTTCCAGTTCTGCTATTCTTGCTCTACTTTGGTGCTGTGTTTCGTTCTGACGATGTCGTTTCTAAACCCTGTTCCTACTAACATGTTTTATTCATTTTTGGTGCTATTTTTTGGTTGGTCATTTTCTAGAGCCTGTTGGTTTCAAAGCGCCCAGTTTTTCTTCGACCTCGTCCACGTTTCATTTTAAAAAGTCGCTCGGGTCAGATTTCGCCGTACTCTGTGAAGCCCAGGCCTATCCTGTACCTCATTTCAGGTATACAGTATGTGTGAAATTTGTATGTATGGAGCAGTTGCATAGAATAATACAGGGAATTTTGATGAATAAGAATTTTTTAATAGATGCTTTTTTGTTGCCTTTTCCTAGACTATAACTTGATCAATATACGAGAACTGGGTCTACACATGTAAATTTATAAGGATATGTTTATGAAAATTGAAAATGTGACTGTGACTAGTAACAGTCTTGTCTTTTTTTTTTCATTAGAAAAGTCATTTTTCTCTCAAATTTTTGATGCTTTTCAAAATTTCCCTCAGTCTAAAAATTGTACTTTAGATTTTGCCTTTTCCTAGACTATAACCTGATCAATATACGAGAACTGGGTCTACACATGTAAATTTATAAGGATATGTTTATGAAAATTGAAAATGTGACTGTGACTAGTAACAGTCTTGTCTTTTTTTTTCATTAGAAAAGTCATTTTTCTCTCAAATTTTTGATGCTTTTCAAAATTTCCCTCAGTCTAAAAATTGTACTTTAGATTTAAATTTTGTAATATTTAGGATGAATAAGAATTTTTACTTTCTATTTTAATAGATGCTTTTTTGTTGCCTTTTCCTAGACTATAACCTGATCCATATACGAGAACTGGGTCTACACATGTAAATTTATAAGGACATGTTTATGAAAATTGAAAATGTGACCGTGACTAGAAAATGTGACTAGTAACAGTCTTGTCTTTTTTTTCCATTAGAAAAGTCATTTTTCTCTCAAATTTTTGATGCTTTTCAAAATTTCCCTCAGTCTAAAAATTGTACTTTAGATTTTTAGAAAGTGAAAATGTGACTAGTAACAGTCTTGTCTTTTTTTCCATTAGTAAGGTAATTTTTCTCTCAAATTTTTTATGCTTTTCAAAATTTCCCTTAGTCTAAAAATTGTACTTTGGATTTTTAGAAAGTCAAATTCACCAATTTTCGAGGTAAAAAGAACTAAACTTACTTCTGGGTCTTAAGTTAGTGATAGCTTTAACTATCTCATGCAATATGTAACTGATCCCATATGTACATTTTAGAAAGTCAAATTCACCAATTTTCGAGTAAAAAGAACTAAACTTACTTCTGGGTCTTAAGTTGGTGATAGCTTTAACTATCTCATGCAATATGTAACTGATCCCATATGTACATCTTGATTCATCCAAAACTAAAGCATCACAATTATTCCGCTTCTATTTTCCTCGAACCCATGATCTCTTGATTGTAGAGCCCGTGGGCGTGAAAGCTCTAAGTGGGAAACCTGGATAACTGGGAAAAATTTGCCGGTCCCTTGGGTTCCCACTTAGACAGGTTCGACTGTACATGTAAATAAATTCCTCTTGCCTTTTCCAAGAGGAACCACCATAGGATGGGCTTAAAAAAAATTGAATTTTATGGAGCTCCCTGAAAATGGGTGAGACGAGACCTAATAAAATATTTACTTATACTTCCTGAAAACCTTCTTATAGGTACCCATTAATAGGTACCATGTTTTCATTCCTTGTACCATGTACCTATTTCGTAATATTAGGTTGGTGGATAAATAATGCTAATAACTTAATAACTACCTATCTAATGTACCTATCTATGCATACATAGGTACCTACACTACACTAGATTAGACTAGTTTCAAGTTCTATAATACATTTAAGGATAATCTGTATATCTACCTACAGTTCTTACCCATCCTAAGAGAGCCATACCGGCAGTGGCGTAGCGTGGTCTAACTCCAAGTGTAGGGCGGACACTAATTTCTATCATAATATCTATCTCATAAGAATACAATAATTATTTAAATATTTAAGGGTATTTGAGTGGAATTTTTGAGTGTATGGCCGCCATACACGCCCTACATGGACGCTACGCCACTG
>NW_007379005.1:12637-58053 GCF_000475195.1 Diaphorina citri
AGATTAATTTTCCCATTTTCAACGCTGAAAAGGCATGTATTTTATGTAAGCATTAGCTGTTCATAGCGTTAACTAAAATGGCAAGAGAGACACTCTGTATACAGCTATACACCTTGGTCAAATGGTCACTTATCTGCTATAAATGAGCTCAAAGTACCTGTTCACGTCTACAAACTATTCAATATACAACAATTTTGTGTTTTCAATTTCTCAACGTATCTTACTCTCCGACCAACGAGGAAGGGAAACTTTTACAAAAAACACAATTTACCCATAATTACGTTTAATAATAGACACTGTTGTGAGTTAGTAGATCTCCCTGAGGCACGCCTCTAATCATTGCACAGTTTACACACTTGTTATCTTGTTAACCAGCTAATTATGATGATAAAATATGTGTGCACCAAGTTCTGGATTCTGGACAAAGATATGGGTGCCTGGGCACGTTGTCGTTTGGGAGGGACTGTGGAAAACGTGCCACGAGAAAGTCGAATGCCGTGGAATCACCAAGCGAAACGCCGTTTTGTGTCCATGTACTGTGCATTTTATAGACTTACACCCATATTTATGAACAAAATGCTGGCTCTTAAGTTCGTGCTAAGCATAGTCTCAAGGCATTTGATTGGTCAATTTTGACTTGAGACTGATCTAAGAACGATCATTCTTGTTCATAAATACGAGTGTAAGAAAAAAAAGTCTAGCAAAATCAGCATTTCTGATGATGGAAATTTGACCCTTTCAGACCACACCTATACTAACATCCCCCTTTCTGTCCTCCAGGTGGTTCAAATTCATCGAAGGATCTTCCAGGAAGGTGGCGGTACCTCTGAATGATCGAGTGAAGCAAGTATCCGGTACTCTCATCATCAAAGAAGCCAAGGTTGAAGATTCCGGCAAATATCTGTGCGTGGTGAACAATAGTGTGGGAGGAGAGAGTGTGGAAACCGTACTCACTGTGACTGGTAAGTGTTACAGTGAAATAGGCAATCAATCAGAGATACTGCAGATAACCAATATTAAAAAGTTAGCTCCCGGGGCACTCTCGAAGTTCAAGTCATGGGTAAGTGAACCTTTTGACTTATATTCTTATCAACTGAAGTTTCATGACATTTTCTAGGGGTAACATTGAGGAGCTGGGTGTAAAAATAAAATAGTTTGTATTCAGTGTAGAGAAATTCCCTAGCCTTCCGAAGGCCTGAGGATCCTTTTGCTCAAGCTTCATGAGTATATTATGAGCATGTTGCCCTCTGATCTCCAAAAACCAAGCTCTAAAAAATGAAGAATTTCGTTGAGATCTCATTGAACTTTCTCATTATTTGTACAGCTTCGCTATAAATGTAGTAATAGGAAGTAAAAAAGGCGATTTAGCTCATCTATAGATACTGCAGATGTTTCATTGAAACAGGCGAATTTAAAAGATCTAGGTACCTACCTACTGCAGTTGTTGTTTCGATATACTTAAAAGTAGTCATCCACGAGTAGATGAATTTCTTGTTTCTCCTCTTGGTTTTATGAGAGGAGAAATGGTCATTTCTTCATTTCTCGTCTTGTTTCCTTCACTACTTACAAAATAATAGAAAGTAAAAAAAAGGGGGGGGGGATAATAATTGAACCCAGTTTTGAGTCTGACCGCGTCTTCTTTTGTTGGTTTGTCCTATTTTCATGAAATTTGGCAATCGTCCCTAAAACTTCTAGGTGGTTTTAGGCAGACACTTTCTCGTTAGTTTTAGGGGAATCAGGTCCAGCACCCCTCCTCTAACCAAACCTTTCTTTCAGCTCCCCTGGCAGCGGGTGTCGAACCCACGGTCCAGACCATAGACTTCGGCCGTCCTGCCCAGTTCACCTGCAAGTACGAGATTTCTCGTCTTGTTTCCTTCACTACTTACAAAATAATAGAAAGTAAAAGGGAGGGGGGGGATAATTGAACCCAGTTTTGAGTCTGACCACGTCTTCTTTTGTTGGTTTGTCCTATTTTCATGAAATTTGGCAATCGTCCCTAAAACTTCTAGGTAGTTTGAGGCAGACACTTTCTCGTTAGGTTTAGGGCAATCAGGTCCAGCACCCCTCCTCTAACCAAACCTTTCTCTCTTTCAGCTCCCCTGGCAGCGGGTGTCGAACCCACGGTCCAGACCATAGACTTCGGCCGTCCTGCCCAGTTCACCTGCAAGTACGAGGGCAATCCCGTGAAGACCATATCCTGGATGAAAGATGGCAAACCAGTGCCCGATCATAATGAACCGGTTTTCCGTATAGATTCTGTGAGGAAAGAGGACAAGGGGATGTACCAGTGTGTTATTAGAAACGAACAAGAGTCGGCACAAGCCAGCGGGGAATTGAAACTAGGCGGACGATGTAAGTTACTAAGACGCCGAAACAGCTCAAAACTGTTTCATGTTTAATTAATTCAGGTCGGGCGGCTTTTCAAACTCCTCCTCCTGGAAAGCCCGACTTAAAAAAAAAACATGGGTATCTGTTAGACAGTTTGAGCGTCTGTTCTTGGAGTACGGGGCGCACTCAGATTGGAAGGACAGTATAGTAGCTACTGTAATCGAGTGGCGGGCTTAATCCTGTAAAAAGATAATCGAAAATTGAGCATTGATTGCAAAGAAGGCACTTAGTAAATAATTGATTAATTCTGTGATATTCACAAAAGTAAAAAGTTCCTCTGATTTACCACAAATAATTCACAATTCAATTTCTTCCTCCCTCTTCACAGTTGATCCTCCAGTAATCAAGGAATCATTCTCAGACGAAGAGTACATATTTGGTTGTTGTATTTCTAGTGTTTTGGCTACCCATATTGTTTTCAGCAATTTTTTTCAGTTCTTTATTTTACAGCTGCACACATTCTTAGCGACTGTAATTTCTCGTAGACTTTACCTACACCTCTGCCTCTTGTGTTAGGGTAAGGCTGATTAACTAGTTGTACTGATTTAACTTCGTTACTGTGACTGATTTAACTCCGGTGCGATGCCAGCGATTGTGGTGTTTGTGAATCAAGGAATAACAGATCCATTTTGTTGATGTTAGTCCAGGTGAAATGGTTCCATAAAGATCCATTCTTCGTCCAGGTGAAATGGTAGACAAGTTGGCTTCTGTTGGGCGTTCGTTTCAGGTCGCATGCATTGTGACGTCTACTTTCTACGTATGTAAAATATTTTGCATCCTGGTACACTGATAGAAATTATGTCTCTTCAATTTGAACAAAAAATAATACGAATAATTGAAAAACACATCCTTAAAAAATTAATTAACCTACAGTTTTTACGAGATTAAATTGCCATAACAGTACTCTGTATCTTCTGGATTAGGCGAGTAATCTACAGCCGGATCCTTGGTATATTTGGTCTGTTCTTTGGTTTCGTGTAAAGTCAGAACCTTGACCACCTTTGTCAGATTTATTTCATCTGCTTCAAGTTTACATCATCTTTTCGCCCCTACATGTTCTATACTCCCTTCACCCTCAGTGTCAAGTCCACGTTAACCCTACAGCTCTCGGCACCCTTGGTTACACAAAGTAACCTCCGTGGCCGAGCATGTATCACACGAGGCTTGCACGCCGAAGGTACTGGGTTCGATTCCCGGTATGGTCAAAGTTTTTCGGCCCTGTTCTTGGATTTGAGGGTGCACTTTTGAGGACAATTGAGCATCTTTTTTATGAGAGTAGCGATCAGTAACAATAAAAGATGAGTGAAAAATGGCAATTGATTGCAAAGGGTAATTCTGATGTGATAGTCTGGTATCCGCAAATAGTTACTGTGTGATGTCCTCAAAAGTGTTAAAAAGGTCCTCCTTTACCACAAATAATTCACAATTCAATTTCTTCCTCTCTCTTCACAGTTGATCCTCCAGTAATCAAGGAATCATTCTCAGACGAAACTCTGAATCCTGGACCCAACTACTATTTCAAATGCATAGCTTCTGGTAACCCTACGCCTGAGATCAGCTGGTATCTAGATGGGAAGAAGTTGGTCAATGCCGAGAGGTAAGTGAGAGGCTAGGAAGGACCTTTGAGATTCCGACTTAGGGGTCCGTTTTTCAGTTGAACTCCATATACCAAAAGCCCACTCTGAGGCGTGACTTAAGGTGTATCCAAACGTAGTCGACGCCTCGACAGCATAGATTCACTTCGTCAATCGACGACTATGTGTGAACACAGCTTTAGGTGTAGGGGCAAACAGCCCTAAAAGGAAAATTCTTAACAGATAAGGCTCGTTAAGTAAATGAAAAATGAAGAATATTTTTATTTATAGCAAGATTAGCAAGTTTATTTTAATTTACATATGTACAAAAAAAATTTAAAGTAGGATTTCACCAGTATTTTCAGCCCCTAGAAGGCCTGTTATGTTCCATCTTATTTGTATAGGATTACATCGGATTTCAGGAAAATGATCTGACATAGGATTTTAATTTAACAGGCTGTTAGGAGCTAAAAAGAAAGTTGGTAAAACATTAAACCTAAAAACTTCTAGTTTCCAATCTCTCACCAAATCACTGTAACCAAATTTCACCGAACGAACCAAATATGTACTCTCTCTTGTTGTATTTTTTCTAGTGTTTTGGCTACCCATATTGTTTTCAGCAATTTTTTTCAGTTCTTTATTTTACAGCTGCACACATTCTTAGCGACTGTAATTTCTCGTAGACTTTACCTACACCTCTGCCTCTTGTGTTAGGGTAAGGCTGATTAACTAGTTGTACTGATTTAACTTCGTTACTGTGACTGATTTAACTCCGGTGTTATGCCAGCGATTGTCATGTTTGTGAATCAAGGAATAACAGATCCATTTTGTTGGTGTTAGTCCAGGTGAAATGGTTCCATAAAGATCCATTCTTAGTCCAGGTGAAATGGTAGACAAGTTGGCTTCTGTTGGGCGTTCGTTCCAGGTCGCATGCATTGTAACGTCTACTTTCTACGTATGTAAAATATTTTGCATCCTGGTACACTGATAGAAATTATGTCTCTTCAATTAGAACAAAAAATAATACGAATAATTGAAAAACACATCTTTAAATAGAAAGTAAAAATTAATTAACCTACAGTTTTTACGACATTAAATTGCCATAACAGTACTCTGTATCTTCTGGATTAGGCGAGTAATCTACAGCCGGATCCTTGGTATTTTTGGTCTGTTCTTTGGTTTCGTGTAAAGTCAGAACCTTGACCACCTTTGTCCGATTTATCTCATCTGCTTCAAGTTTACATCATCTTTTCGCCCCTACATGTTCTATACTCCCTTCACCCTCAGTGTCAAGTCCACGTTAACCCTACATGGCTTTCTCTCAAAAACTCCCCCTCACCCCAATGTCCATGTTTAACCCCATGTGGCCTCTCCCCCTTCAGTTCTCCCTCACATCCTCCCGTTCACTATCGATGAGGACTACATGTGGGGGGACCCTGTACAGCTCACCTGTGTGAAATGTCCATGTTTAACCCCATGTGGTCTCTCCCCCTTCAGTTCTCCCTCACATCCTCCCGTTCACTATCGATGAGGACTACATGTGGGGGGACCCTGTACAGCTCACCTGTGTGGTCACCAAGGGGGATCTGCCCCTCACTATCGGCTGGAGTTTCCAAGGGGGGCAGCTGTCTTCCCACCATGGTATAGTCACCACCAAGCTGGGGGATAGAGCCAGTCTCCTCAGCATAGCATCGCTGAACATCAACCATTCCGGACAGTATACGTGCACTGTGAAGAACTTTGCCGGGATCACCAACTATACCACCAATGTGATTGTCAAGGGTACGACTCGTGGGGAGTGGTGACTTGTGGTGGAGACTGTCAGTCCTATGGGCTGTTTGGTCCCTTGGACTTGTCAGTCCTGTGGACTGTCGATCCAATGGGTTCTTTGGTCCCTTGGGCTGGCCAGCTACGTGGACTGTCAGTCCAATGGACTGGTCAGTCCTATGGGCTGTTTGGTCCTGTGGACTGGTCAGCCATACATAGGTACCTACACTACACTAGATTAGACTAGTTTCAAGTTCTATAATACATTTCAGGATAATCTGTATATCTACCTACAGTTCTTACCCATCCTAAGAGAGCCATACCGATACCGGTCAACTAATCTCCGTTTGCCCACTCCCCACAGGTCGTTACAAGTGTGTCGCATCGTCCAAGGTGGGCTCAGTCGAACACACAGGAAAACTCAACGTGTACGGTCTCCCATTTGTACGTCCCATGGAGAAGAAAGCCATTGTAGCGGGTGAAACCCTGGTAGTCACGTGTCCTGTGGCTGGATATCCTATTGAATCTATCTTCTGGGAACGAGGTAGGTATAGATGAGATTTCGATTTAATCATGAAGTATTACGCCATCTGCCACGGTGGTGTGGTAGTCAAGATGCTCGCCTGGTAAACAAAAGGGCGATCCCAGCCGAGGCAAGGAATTTTATCCTCATTTATTTGAGAATGTGGCCACATAATAATGGAACTCTAAGGGTTAGGTGGTAAGAACGCCCCTGGCGTTAACCTCACCTAGTGGTTACCTTCTACTCTAGAGCCTAGTATTCTTATTATAATATTGTTTGTGGCGAAACGGAGAGCCCCTACACAACTTTTGTAGGTATCACATCACACCATTACTAAAAAATGTCTCCTTTACTATTAACAGTTAATCATGAATTATTACGCCACGTGCCACGGTGGTGTGGTGGTCAAGATGCTCGCCTGGTAAACAAAAGGGCGCGAGTTCGATCCTAGCCGAGGCATGGAATTTTATCCTCATTTATTTGAGAATATGACCACATAATAATGGAACTCTAAGGGTTAGGTGGTAGAGAACGCCCCTGGCGTTAACCTCACCTAGTGGTTACCTTCTACTCTAGAGCCTAGTATTCTTATTATAATTGTTTGTGGCGAAACGGAGAGCCCCTACACAACTTTTGTAGGTATCACATCACACCATTACTAAAAAATGTCTCCTTTGCTATTAATCCCCATTTATCACCAGACTCTTTACTCTGGTAATAACGCCACTGTTCGCTAAATTGTCCCTCACGAGGCTGAGTGCACACCTAAATCCAAGCAGAGTCGAAAAAAATCGATCCCGCTGGAAATCGAACCCGGGCCTCCGGCTTGCAAGTTTAATGTAAACCACTCGACCACAGAGGCTAAGAACAGAACTATTAATCCCCATTTATCACCGGTCTCTTTACTCTGGTAATAACGCCACTGTTCGCAAAATTGTCCTCACGAGGCTGAGTGCACACCGAAATCCAAGAAGAGTCGAAAAAAAATCGATCCCGCTGGAAATCGAACCCGGGCCTCCGGCTTGCAAGTTTAATGTAAACCACTCGACCACAGAGGCTAAGAACAGATATCTTTAGGAGGGGACAAACATGATCATTATTTTATTGCTTATTTCAATGTTTTCTCGTTTTCCAGAGGGTCGCCCACTACCGATCAACCGAAAACAGAAAGTATTCCCCAACGGAACTCTGATCATAGAGAACGTAGAACGTCAATCAGACCAAGCTACGTACACTTGTGTTGCTAAAACTGCCCAGGGCTACAGTTCACGGGGCACTCTCGAAGTTCAAGTCATGGGTAAGTGAACCTTTTGACTTATATTCCTATTAACTGAAGTTTCATGACGTTTTCTAGGGGTAACATTGAGGAGCTGGGTGTAAAAATAAAATGGTTTGTATTCAGTGCAGAAAAATTCCCTAGCCTTCCGAAAGCCTGAGGATCCTTTTGCTCAAGCATCATGAGTATGTTGACCTCTGACCTCCAAAAACCAAGCTCTAAAAATGAAGAATTTCGTTGAGATCTCATGGAACTTTCTCATTATTTGTATAGCTTCGCTATAAATAATAATAATAATAATAATAGACTCTTGAGTGGAAGGCAACCACTAGGCGAGGGTAACGCCTTAGGCGTTCTCTACGACCTAACCCTTAGAGCTCCATTATTATGTGGTCAAATTCTCAAATAAATGAGGATAAAATTCCATACCTCGGCTCGGCGCGGGAGAGGAGTCTGTGTCCATTCTAGAGCAAGGAGAAAGCGCGTCCATCAGTTGTCTCATCCTGAGCGGGGATCTACCCATCAGCTTCCAATGGTTGTTCAATGGAGCCCCTCTAGACACTTCGCGTGATGTGTCTGTTGTGACGCCCAGTCGAAAACTGAGCGTCCTGAGCATTGATTCAGTGACATTTGAGCATGTGGGGAATTATAGCTGTCTGGCGAACAATACTGCTGCTAGGAGTTCGTACACGGCGTCCCTTCTGGTCAATGGTTAGTGGATGGCTGGAAGTTGTAGTGTATGCTCGGACGCTTGGGTTAGACTGGCATTTGCCCAGTTTAGGGTCTCTTGAAGTTCTGTCTAGATACCTACTTTTAAACATGCTTCTCACACTTTATTTTCTTGCACTTTTTCTTATATGATCCTCATCCCCCCCAGACTTAGTTCTTTTACCTCATTTCCTTGATATTGTTCCTTTTTCCACATCAAGTTCCACCGAGAATTCAGCCATTTTCTTTCGGCGAGGAGTCTTCATCCATTCTAGAGCAAGGAGAAAGCGCGTCCATCAGCTGTCACATCCTAAGCGGAGATCTGCCCATCAGTTTCCAATGGTTGTTCAATGGAGCCCCTCTAGACACTTCGCGTGATGTGTCTGTTGTGACGCCCAGTCGAAAGCTTAGCGTCCTGAGCATGATCTGAATCACCTTTTATCAATCTATTGCTGTTTTGAGTTTGTTCTTTTTTCTCCTTTTTAGCTAAATCCCCTTTAGTGGTGAGCATTTCTTTTTCTTCTTATGTTAATTAAACTTTTCGTTTCTTTTCTATGTTTATTTTATTTACTTTCTGATTTTGTCGATAACTATTTTCATCTTTTTCTTCTTATGTTAATTAAACTTTTCGTTTCTTTTCTATGTTTATTTTATTTACTTTCTGATTTTGTCGATAACTATTTTCAGGATCTGAATCACCTTTTATCAATCTCTTGCTGTTTGGAGTTTGTTCTTTTTTCTCCTTTTTAGCTAAATCCCCTTTAGTGGTGAGCATTTCTTTTTCTTCTTATGTTAATTAAACTTTTCGTTTCTTTTCTATGTTTATTTTATTTACTTTCTGATTTTGTCGATAACTATTTTCATTTTCCATGTCCCTAGTTCTTTTAATGTGCTTTCTGTTACATTCCTCACTCAATGGCTTCTTTCATTTTCTTATACAAGTTCTCCCCAAAGTCCAGCCGTTTTCATTTGGCGACACTCCTTTTGAAGCTGGAGAAACCACATCTGTCCAATGTTTGGTGTCTACCTTTCTGTTACATTCCTTATCAATGGCTTCTTTCGTTTTCTTATTCAAGTTCTCCCCAAAGTCCAGCCGTTTTCATTTGGCGACACTCCTTTTGAAGCTGGAGAAACCACATCTGTCCAATGTTTGGTGTCTACGTATTCTGTTTCTCTTTTGGATTCCAATGAGTTTTAGCTTGTTTTCAGTATCTTGTTTTAACGTTCTTCTTTAGTTCTTTATATTCCATTATTACTTCCCTAAAAAATACCGCCCTTCAAACTACACTTTCCGCCTCCTTCAATTTCTCCTTGGTGTCTAGTGGGGATTTGCCTCTCAACATCACTTGGCTCCTGAACAATGCAACCATTCCTATATCCAGTGGAGTCACTGTATCTCGGGCTAGCTCCAGGATATCAGCACTCACCATAGAATCTGTGTCTCATAACCACGTTGGGCATTACTCCTGTATTGCTACCAATCCTGCTGGCAGTTCCTCCTATGAGTCCAACTTGCTGGTCAATGGTTGGTCTAGTTTGCTTAAGATTGAAGATACCGTTTGGGATACCTTTTCTGCTATGTCTCCTCTCCTCTCATGAAGTTTCTAGTGTGCAGTTTACATTTTCAATGATATTTTGTTTTCTGTTATTCTTCATTGTTTCTTTAATTTTTATTGTTTTCATTACTATCTCTTAAAGAATAAGTCCCTATAAAGTAAGCAAAATAAGGACCAATAACCAACCTAATTGCAACCAAAACCAGAAAAATACATAGGCACATATTGGTAAAAGGGTAGCACATTAAATACCGTTCTTCTTTCGTCTTCACCACCCAGTGGTTCCCAGAATTCAGCCGTTCTCGTTCGGTGACGACCCCATGGAGGCTGGGGAGCCAGCGGCTATCAACTGTCTTGTCCTTAGCGGTGATCAGCCCATCAACATCACGTGGCTGTTCAACGGAGCGGCCGTCAATCCAGAAATGAACGAAATTAGTGTCTCTCATAGCAACAGGAAGCTGAGTATGCTGTCCATTATGGCCGTGTCTCATGAGCATGTGGGCAACTATACGTGTGTAGCTAGCAACTTTGCCGGCATCAGCGAGGTGTCTTCTGCCCTCCTGGTCAATGGTAATTCAGACCCTTTGGAGGACTTTGTGTTTTGTGCCTGATCTTGACGTCATTTTCTATGCCAGTTTAGTTTATGTATTCCAATTTTGAAAGTCTCGGTAAAATTTAAAGTCTCTAAAACTATAACGAGATGAGATCATAAGACTGGTATTTAGTGTGATCATGCGTAGAATTTTCTTATGATTTATCTGTCATTTTATTTATCTCCGTCCTTAGACCTCTCTGCTGTCCTTAGACCTCTCTGCTCATACATTGTGCCACCTAAAATTAAATACAAGAGAGTAATGCACAACATAATAAATTAAATAATTTAAAAATCTTATCCCACTCTATTTCTATTAAGCAACGACCTAAAGACCAACTTTGATTATCTTAGATAGGGAAGAGAGTTGAATGGCTTGTTCGTGTACATTGTTAGCATTACCATCACAACTCTATTGGAGTAATAATATCACCTTTGTCGAATGTCACCAAATAAAGGTCGTAATTACTCGCGTAAATCATCAGCATTAATACTGTGACCCTGTCCAATTCGTAGTACCACTATGCACTTGTTTATCTAGCCTCTAGTACCTATCATTTCTAACTTACCATTGTGCATCAGGTATTACCTGTATGTAGTCTGTCGTAGAAAACCAGGTGCATAGCTGAATGAAAACTGGATGCTCGTTGTAACTTTATTTAGCTGTAAAACAAATCTTAGTCTATCTTGATTTACCTATCCCCTTCTTCTCTACACTGTTACTTCCTTTCAACAAAGATTCCTTTACACAAAACACGAGAAATTCGAGAAAATACTACCCATGTCTACTGAAATTTACTTGAAAGCAGCCCCTTTACGCAAAACACGAGAAATTCGAGAAAATACTACCTATGTCTACTGAAATTTACTTGAAAGCAGCAGGAGTAGCAGGAAGGTTACCTTCTTTTATTCCTCTTGCCTTTCTCTTGGAGGGTTTCAGCAGTCATTATATATAAGTTCTGTGGATCAACTTGATAAGGAGAACCAAAAAGGCAGATAGGTTAGTGGACGACTGAAAGTTGTAGTGGATGTCCAGAAGTTTTACTGGATGCCCAGAAGTTGCCTGGTTTGGACTGGCGTTCGCGCCCAGTTTAGGGTCTCTTGAGGTTCTGTCTAGACACTTTTAAATATGCTTCTTACACTTTATTTTCTTCGCACTTTCTCTTGTATGATCCTTATTCCACCAGACTTTCCTCTTTTCCTTGACTACCCTTCTTTCTTACTTTCTTCTGTCGCCCCCTAATTAACCACTTCCAGTATTATATGCCACATAGACACATTGTTGTCTGTTGTTTGTTGCAATCAAACAAACTGTTGTTAAACAGCGTGTTGCAATCAAACAAACTGTTGTTAAACAGCGTGTTACAATCAAACAAATTGTTGTTGAACAATTCAACGCAGAATTCTTCCAGTAAAGGTTTGACCATTTTTATTTCGTTTCTATACTAACCCGTACTGTTTCATTGTCCATATGTTTTGTCACTTTGAAGTGAGCAGAGGGGAAAACTAGAAGTTAAAAAAAAATGAAAAATGAAGAATATTTTTATTTATAGCAAGATCAGCAAGTTTATTTTAATTTACATATGTACAAAAATCCTCTTTTTTTTTAAGTGGGATTTTACCAGTATTTTCAGCCCCTAGAAGGCCTGTTAAGTTTCATCTTATTTGTATAGGTTTACATCGGATTTAAGTGGGATTTTACCAGTATTTTCAGCCCCTAGAAGGCCTGTTAAGTTTCATCTTATTTGTATAGGTTTACATCGGATTTGTCACTTTGAAGTGAGCAGAGGGGAAAACTAGAAGTTCAAAAAAAGTAAATGAAAAATGAAGAATATTTTTATTTATAGCACGATTAGCAAGTTTATTTTAATTTACATATGTACAAAAATCCTCTTTAAGTGGGATTTTACCAGTATTTTCAGCCCCTAGAAGGCCTGTTAAGTTTCATCTTATTTGTATAGGTTTACATCGGATTTTAGGAAAATGGCCTGATGATCAATTCCCAGCATTTGATACCAACCAACATAGGATTTTAATTTAACAGGCTGTTAGGAGCTAAAAAGAAAGTTGGTAAAACCTTAAATCTAAAAACTTCTACTTCTCCAATCTCTCACCAAATCACTGTAACCAAATTTCACCGAACGAACCAAATATAGAGTACATATATTCCAATATAGGATTTTAATTTAACAGGCTGTTAGGAGCTTAAAAGAAAGTTGGTAAAACCTTAAATCTAAAAACTTCTAGTTCTCCAATCTCTCACCAAATCACTGTAACCAAATTTCACCGAACGAACCAAATATGTACTCTCTCTTGTTGTATTTCTAGTGTTTTGGCTACCCATATTGTTTTCAGCAATTTTTTTCAGTTCTTTATTTTACAGCTGCACACATTCTTAGCGTGACTGAAAGTTGTAGTGGATGTCCAGAAGTTTTAGTGGATGCCCAGAAGTTCCCTGGTTTGGACTGGCGTTCGCACCCAGTTTAGGGTCTCTTGAGGTTCTGTATAGACACTTTTAAACATGCTTCTCACACTTTATTTTCTTCGCACTTTCTCTTGTATGATCCTTATTCCACCAGACTTTCCTCTTTTCCTTGACTACCCTTCTTTCTTACTTTCTTATCTTCTTCTTGTATTTCAAAACTTGCCCTCATTTCAATGACCAAGTCCATTGCCAAAATCAGGTTCTTAAAAATGTAACTTAATGATAAAGATACTGCCAATAACCAACAACTAAACAACAAAGCTGAATAGCTGATACATTGTTATTTCAAACGATTAGACGACCAAAGTTCATCTTCTAGTATCTTCTTGTATTTCAAAACTTGCCCTCATTTCAATGACCAAATCAGGTTCTTAAAAACGTAACTTGATGATAAAGATACTGCCAATAACCAACAACTAAACAACAAAGCTGAATAGCTGATACATTGTTATTTCAAACGATTAGACGACCAAAGATGGCTTCCTTCTGAAGATTATTAACCTTACCATTAACTTCTTTCCCCTAAGTTCCTCCCAAAATTCAACCCTTCTCATTTGGCGACGAAACTTTGTCCGAGGGGGAAATGGCCTCCGTCAGTTGTCTCATTCATAGTGGGGATCTGCCTATTACGTTCCTGTGGCTGTTCAACGGAGCCCCCATAACTGACGAAATGAAAGATGTAATTGTGGCCCAACACAATCGTAAGCTCAGTGTGCTGAGTATTGAATCCGTGACATATGAACATGTGGGGAACTACACTTGTATGGCCAATAATACGGCTGCTGCCAATGAATATACGGCTGTACTTAGCGTAAACGGTTAGTTAATGACAAGTACCTACATATCTGTCGTAGAAAACCAGGTGCATAGCTGAATGAAAACTGGATGCTCGTTGTAACTTTATTTAGCTGTAAAACAAATCTTAGTCTATCTTGATTTACCTATCCCCTTCTTCTCTACACTGTTACTTCCTTTCAACAAAGATTCCTTTACACGTTGGTTATTGAACACACGGGATATGAACATCGTGGTACCTACTCTTGTACGGCCACCAACCTGGCTGGCTCTTCCAATTATTCTTCTCTCTTATATGTCAATGGTAAAGACAAATCTTAGTCTATCTTGATTTACCTAACCCCTTCTTCTCTACACTGTCACTTCCTTTGAACAAAGACTCCTTTATACAAAACACGAGAAATTCGAGAAAATACTACCTATGTCTACTGAAATTTACTTGAAAGCAGCAGGAGTAGCAGGAAGGTTACCTTCTTTAATGATGTAGCTTTTTCTGTTCTTTTGAGTCTGGCTGGTCTTGGAACAGGAGTTCGTTCTGACCAAATATGTCCGAATAAAGTATACAATCATGTCGCAGCATACAACCTCTTCCTTTTGGATTCTTTATTTACTGCAGCTCTCATATGTTTCCTAAACTATACCTACATTAAAAGGTTTTTAACCATTAGAAAATTGCTAGTTGTTACATTCTATTGTATAAATTCTACCTGCGTTATGTAATTTTGTTTTTCTCGCTTGTAATTTCCAAGTTCCGCCCAAGATTCAGCCGTTTTCGTTTGGTGAAGACGCTTCCTCCGTTTTGGAAGACGGTGAAACGGCTTCCGTCAGTTGTCTCATCCTGAGTGGGGATCTGCCCATTACGTTCCTGTGGCTGTTCAACGGAGCTCCCATAACTGACGCCACCCCAGACATAACCATAGCTCAGAATAATCGTAAGCTCAGTGTGCTGAGTATTGAATCCGTGACATATGAACCGAATAATTCCTGACATGTTTGTTCTACCATGGTACTTTCGTGGTACATGGTACTTTCAACAGTACTTTTGAGTCCTACGAAAGATAGTAGTTTCTAAATTAGTTGTTTCGCACCATTCTGAAGTACCAAACTTCACCGTCCAGCCAGTGGTATTCGTCTAATGCCTCCAAATGCCATCCGTTTGGTGACCTTAATTTATCTCGCTTCTAATTCCAAGTGCCGCCCAAAATTCAGCCATTTTCATTCGGCGAGACCAGTCTTGAAGAGGGCGAAACCACGTCTGAATATACGGCTGTACTTAGCGTAAACGGTTAGTTGACTTTTCCCCTACCGAGTGTTTTGGACGGATCTGCTCTGATTGTGGTCTTAGCGGATAGGGAATGCACGCTAAGTTATGCTCTTTTTTTCCCTTCCTTCCTTACTCTTTTCTGTCTTCTGTTTTCATCCTAAATCCTCCATAGCCTTTCAATGAATGGTTCCTGACATGTTTGTTCTACCATGGTACTTTCGTGGTACATGGTACTTTCAACAGTATTTTCGAGTCCTACGAAAGATAGTAGTTTCTAAATTAGTTGTTTCGCACCATTCTGAAGTACCAAACTTCACCGTCCATCCAGTGGTATTCGTCTAATGCCTCCAAATGCCATCCGTTTGGTGACCTTGATTTATCTCGCTTCTAATTCCAAGTGCCGCCCAAAATTCAGCCATTTTCATTCGGCGAGACCAGTCTTGAAGAGGGCGAAACCACGTCCGTCAGTTGTCTCATCCTCAGTGGGGATCTGCCCATCTCGTTCCTGTGGCTGTTCAACGGAGCCCCTCTCGGGGATTTGAAGGATGTGTCCATCGGCCAGAACAGTCGTAAAGTGAGTGTCCTCACAATAGAGGCGGTCACCCATGAGCATGCCGGCAATTATACCTGTGTTGCCAACAATTCTGCGGCCATTAGTGAGCACTCGGCAACACTGATGGTTAACGGTTAGTGAGGGAAGCGAGGGGGTAGAGGCTGCATGTTTACATTGTTTACTCTGGGTTAAAATTTATAATGGTACTTGGGCTGTTTGGTCCCTTGGACTTGTCAGACCTGTGGACTGTCAATCCAATGGGTTCTTTGGTCCCTTGGCCTGGCCAGCTACGTGAACTGTCAGTCCAATGGACTGGTCAGTCCTATGGGCTGTTTGGTCCTGTGGACTGGTCAGCTCTGTGGACTGTCAGTCCTATGGGCTGTCAGTCCTATGGGCTGTTTGGTCCCTTGGCCTGGCCAGCTACGTGGACTGTCAGTCCAATGGACTGGTCAGCTCTGTGGACTGGTCAGTCCTATGGGCTGTTTGGTCCTGTGGACTGTCAGTCCTATGGGCTGTTCCGTCCCTTGGACTGGTCAGCTCCGTGGACTGGTCAGCACGGACACTGACCTGTTTGCATGCTGGATCTCGGACACTTGATCTTTTGGTGTAGGATCGCCAATGGCGAACTTTGCTGTTTGGTCCTGTGGACTGGTCAGCTCTGTGGACTGTCAGTCCTATGGGCTGTTCCGTCCCTTGGACTGGTCAGCACGGACACTGACCTGTTTGCATGCTGGATCTCGGACACTTGATCTTTTGGTGTAGGATCGCCAATGGCGAACTTTCTCTCGGGTGAAAAAGATTGGAATGGATTTTTTTTATAGCCTGACTGAAATGAATAATCTTGTTTCGTCCTCTACTGACTTGTGATCTTGAAACTTGTCCCTTCCTCGATCTTCTGTTGAAATTATATTATGATCCTCCAAGGACAATACAAAATCTCACTTAACATCCTGAAGTTTCAAGACCAGAAGTTTGAAAACACTTTTACATTGCTGAGATCTGGATTGTACAGTTTACTCTGAGAATGATCGAACTTAACACCACAGGAAGCGTTTACATATGAAAGCTATGCCATTCACTAAAGTGATGTAACCTGCCACACTAACTTGCATTTAATTGTGTTCGTCCCCTTGCATCAATCATTGCAGAAGAATCGCGAGTAAAATCAGTAAGGCACTACTTCTAACATCCTGAAGTTTCAAGACCACAAGTTTGAAAACACTTTTACATTGCTGAGATCTGGATTGTACAGTTTACTCTGAGAATGATCGAACTTAACACCACAGGAAGCGTTTACATATCAAAGCTATGCCATTCACTAAACTGATGTAACCTGCCACACTATCTTGCATTAAATTGTGTTCGTCCCCTTGCATCAATCATTGCAGAAGAATCGCGAGTAAAATCAGTAAGGCACTACTTCAGCAAGATGTCCATGTCCATAGGTTTTAGATCCATAGAGACGTCCTAAGGTTTTACATCTAAATATAGCTTTTAGATAGCTGAGATCAACTGGTTGTTGTGAACATTACTCAAAAGAACCCTCAAACACTATCTTTTCTAAGTAGCACGTACATTTCTGTCCATTTTCTCTCAGTGCTACCCAAAGTCCAGCCGTTTTCATTCGGTGATACCCCATTTGAAGCTGGAGAAACCACATCTGTCCAGTGTTTGGTGTCTAGTGGGGATTTGCCTCTCAATGCCTTTAGGGTCAGGGTAAAGGTTATTCAACGGTGTTCTTTGGATCATTTTAATTTGAAGAAACCATTTACTGATAAGTTGGAAAGAAATGTAATGAAAGTGGTCCCTCCGCCAATTCCTGTCTTCCTTCCTTCGATTGCGGGACGATAAGACCTTAGCAGTTGCAGTTACGAGTGGATTGGAACACATCACATGCCTTCAGGGTAAAGGTTATTCAACGGTGTTCTTTGGATCATTTTAATTTGAAGAAACCATTTACTGATTAGTTGGAAAGAAATGTAATGAAAGTGGTCCCTCCGCCAATTTTTCCCCTTTATGTATTTTCGTATTTTGACTGACTCGTATTGTTGTGTTTCATGTTTCCAGGATACAAGTAGGCCAGTATGTGTCAGGTACAGGAGATGTTGTATCTCATCTGAATATCACCAATGTACAGACTAACGATGGAGGTAAGTAATGGGGCTTGTTATCATAGCTGACTATTTTCATATTTTGACTGACTCGTATTGTTGTGTTTCATGTTTCCAGGATACAAGTAGGCCAATATGTGTCAGGTACAGGAGATGTTGTATCTCATCTGAATATCACCAATGTACAGACTAACGATGGAGGTAAGTAATGGGGCTTCTTATGAATAAAAGTAACTCTTGAGTTTTTTTTTTTTTGCATTGGCAAAATGGCCCCATGATGCTTTTGTCCTAGTTCGCCAATCACCTAAGCCAACCAGGAAATACAGTCGAACCTGTCTAAGTGGGAAAAATTTGCCGGTCCTTTGGGTTCCCACTTCCTGGATACCTTCTTAACCATCCTAAGAGAGCCATACCGGTCAACTAATCTCCGTTTCCCCACTCCCCACAGGTCGTTACAAGTGTGTCGCATCGTCCAAGGTGGGCTCAGTCGAACACACAGGAAAACTCAACGTGTACGGTCTCCCATTTGTACGTCCCATGGAGAAGAAAGCCATTGTAGCGGGTGAAACCCTGGTAGTCACGTGTCCTGTGGCTGGATATCCTATTGAATCTATCTTCTGGGAACGAGGTAGGTATTTACTAGTAGGTTGCCCGTGCTTTGGCACGAAAAATTGATGATAAATCGAGATTGGCTTTTTTTTTAAAGAGGTTTGACAGAGGGAACTGTAACTGCTATGGTCTTATCGTCCCGAAATCGAAGAGAGAAGGAAGACAGGACTAAGATTGAAGATACCGTTTGGGATACCTTTTCTGCTGTCTCCTTTCCTCTCATACTTTGAAGTTTCTAGTGTGCAGTTTACATTTTCAATGATATTTTGTTTTCTGTTATTCTTCATTGTTTCTTTAATTTTTATTGTTTTCATTTCTGTGTTCTGCCTCTTTTACGATTTTTTTTTCATGTACCTCTTGATTCCATGTTCCTTTCCTTATCCTGTTTTAGGGGCATTAAATCTATTGACTTTATGTCGAACTTTTTGATCCATTGTACAATCTAAAAAAACTACTCCGTGAATCGCATTATTGCGGCGTCAAATTCTAGACGGTTCTAGAAAATGGTACCTACTGAGTCTGCAAACACGTTTGGTTATTGATATTTTCGCTTGTTTCAAATCAAGTACCACCGAGGATTCAGCCGAGTCCAAAATATTCCAAATGCCTTTAACAAACGTTTACTATCTCTTAAAGAATAAGTCCCTATAAAGTAAGCAAAATAAGGACCAATAACCAACCTAATTGCAACTAAAACCAGAAGAATACTTCGGCACGTATTGAAATAAGGTAGCATTTCAAAAACTGTTCTTGTTTCGTCTTCGCCACGCAGTGGTTCCCAGAATTCAGCCGTTCTCGTTCGGTGACGACCCCATGGAGGCTGGGGAGCCCGCGGCCGTCAACTGTCTTGTCCTCAGTGGTGATCAGCCCATCAACATCACGTGGCTATTTAACGGAGCGGCCGTCAACCCAGAAATGGACGAAATTAGTGTCTCTCATAGCAACAGGAAGCTGAGTATGCTGTCCATTATGGCAGTGTCCTATGAGCATGTAGGCAACTATACGTGTGTAGCGAGCAACTTTGCTGGCACCAGCGAGGTGTCTTCTGCCCTCCTGGTCAATGGTAATTCAGACCCTTTGGAGGACTTTTTGTTTTGTGCCTGATCTTGATGTCATTTTCTATGCCAGTTTAGTTTATGTATTCCAATTTTGAAAGTCTCGGTAAAATTTAAAGTCTCTAAAACTAAAACGAGATGAGACTGGAACCAATGCATACCGTGAACATTGAGCAATGCTGTAAATTCAGCAACGCCAGCAGCATTTCGGACCCTGCACGAATAATTGCCCCTATGTTCATAACCAGCCGAGTCAATCAGCAATAAGGAGCCTTTGTTTCCAACGTTCTGAGTGCTGATGCCCTCGGCACGGTTTGTGAGATACCCACATTGTGCTCGGTAGGACTCAAGGTTCCGTTGTTAAAAAGCCAGGAGATGTTGAGTGGCAAATCCCCGACGGGTACCATACATATGATTGTGGTGAACTCAAGAGAGGACAGTGGTGCGTCACCGAAACTGAACGCTTGGATTTTGGGAAGTACTTTGGGCGGCACGAAACAGAAATCAGTTGACAAAATGAGGAACGATACAACGACTATATCGGCAACTTTACATGCGATTGCAGATTCCCTCGGCACTCGACGTGTTATAGAACCATTGGATATCCAAAGGCTTGTCACCTTGTGATACCAAGCAAGTCACCTGAGTGGATTCCCCTGCGTAGATTGGTGACTCAAAGGAAAAAGGTAGAGATGGGAAAAGAACGTACGAACGAACTGTAGGAACTTGTTCTTTGAAAAAGTTCGTTCCTGAACGGAACTGTTCTTTCTGAAGTTGCAGATTATGCTGCAACTTTGGTCTTCTGACTTCAAATTCTAACCCTCTCTGAACAATGCCTATTGATTATAATATAAAATAACTAAAATTCTCCTCAATTTATTAGAATTAGAATTGTTCAAGTAAGTAAACTAGGAGGACTCCAAGGAGCTTAACTGATAACTATCTTAGGAGGAACTGAAAATAATATACAAGAGATCGTGTCAGGCAGGAGATAGGTTTGAGCATACGTGGGAGGAACAGAAACAAAACTATGGTACCGGTGCTCGTTCAGATTATATAGCTTTCACAAATTTTAAATTAAATTCTGTCAATATGAAACTGTCATGATGGTGGACATCAAAACACCAAGACAGGTAATCAAAGTTATATTAGGGTATTTAAAATTTGTGAAATGACAGCTGTGCGTGATATGTAACTGTTAGGACAGCTCACATCGGCGGATCTCTACTTGAGGATATCTTTACCATTGACATATAAGAGAGAAGAATAATTGGAAGAGCCAGCTAGGTTGGTGGCCGTACAAGAGTAGGTACCACGATGTTCATAGCCAGTGTGTTCAATAACCAATAGACTGGCCTTTGTGCCTACTCTATTCACAGAGACACCCGGGTGCGGCTCATAGCTCCATGTGATGTTAATGGGGAGATCACCTTCGGATCAGCCTATCAACATCACGTGGCTATTCAACGGAGCGGCCGTCACCTCAGAGATGAACGACATTAGTGTCTCTCAGAGTAACAGGAAGCTGAGTATACTGTCCATTATGGCCGTGTCTCATGAGCATGTGGGCAACTATACGTGTGTAGCTAGCAACTTTGCCGGCACCAGCGAGGTGTCTTCTGCCCTCCTGGTCAATGGTAATTCAGACCCTTTGGAGGACTTTGTGTTTTGTGCCTGATCTTGACGTTATTTTCTATGCCAGTGTAGTTTATGTATTCCAATTTTGAAAGTCTCGGTAAAATTTAAAGTCTCTAAAACTAAAACGAGATGAGATCAGACTAGTATTTAGTGTGACCATGCGTAAAATTTTCTCATGATTTAACTGTCATTTTATTTATCTCCTGTCCAACAGACCCCTCAAAATTTTCCTCAAAATCCTATCCCACTCTATTTCTATTAAGCAACGACCTAAAGACCAACTTTGATTATCTTAGATAGGGAAGAGAGCTGAATGGCTTGTTTGGGTACATTGTTAGCATTACCATCACAACTCTATTGGAGTAATAATATCACCTTTGTCGAATGTCACCAATAAAAGGTCGTAATTACTCGCGTAAATCATCAGCATTAACCCTGTGACCCTGTCCAATTCGTTGTAGTGCCCCCAAAAATCCAGCCGTTCACATTCGGAGATGAAGCTCGGGAAGAAGGCGATACAACTCGAGATGAGATCATAAGACTAGTATTTAGTGTGACCATGCGTAAAATTTTCTCATGATTTATCTGTCATTTTATTTATCTCCTGTCCAACAGACCCCTCAAAATTTTCCTCAAAATCCTATACTACTCTATTTCTATTAAGCAACGACCTAAAGACCAACTTTGATTATCTTAGATAGGGAAGAGAGTTGAATGGCTTGTTTGTGTACATTGTTAGCATTACCATCACAACTCTATTGGAGTAATAATATCACCTTTGTCGAATGTCACCAATAAAAGGTCGTAATTACTCGTTTAGGGGCATTAAGTCTATTGACTTTATGTCGAACTTTTTGATCTATTGTACAATCTAAAATAACTACTCCGTGAATCGCGTTTTTGCTCAAATTCTAGACGGTTCCAGAAAATGGTAATTTCTTTATTCATGTACCTCTTGATTCCATGTTCCTTTACTTATCCTGTCTTAGGGGCATTAAGTCTATTGACTTTAGGTCGAACTTTTTGATCTATTGTACAATCTAAAATAACTACTCCGTGAATCGCGTTTTTGCTCAAATTCTAGACGGTTCCAGAAAATGGTACCTACTGAGTCTGCAAACACGTTTGGTTATTGATATTTTCGCTTGTTTCAAATCAAGTACCACCGAGGATTCAGTTCTCTAACTAACAGGTCAAGATCAACATAGGTTTCATTTAGATGACTATTATTGAAATGTATTTCTTAAATCGACGAAAAATAGGGGACACTTTGGATTAATTATCTAGCAGCGGGTTTAGATTGTTGATGAGAAAAGAGACGATCTACATAGGGTCTGTATCGAGGGAGAAATACCTTCTGCCTTGGAGAACCGAATCTCCGAAAGTCCCGGGTTCGATTCCCGGGTGCAAATACTTGAAATCCACAAACAATTCTATTGCCAAAAAGGACTAATTAAATAGATCATTCTCAAATAAAATGAGTAAAAAACACCTTCAACTCATTTTAATTTAGAATTATCTATTTAATCTCTCCTTTTTGAACAATTAACAAATCTCCCATGTGAGAGAAATCACCGAATTAAATGGCGCGGGAGAGGAGTCTGTGTCCATTCTAGAGCAAGGAGAAAGCGCGTCCATCAGTTGTCTCATCCTGAGCGGAGATCTACCCATCAGTTTCCAATGGTTGTTCAACGGAGCCCCTCTAGACACGTCGCGTGATGTGTCTGTTGTGACGCCCAGTCGAAAACTGAGCGTCCTGAGCATTGATTCGGTGACGTTTGAGCATGTGGGGAATTATAGCTGTCTGGCGAACAATACTGCTGCTAGGAGTTCGTACACGGCGTCCCTCCTGGTCAATGGTTAGTGGATGACTGGAAGTTGTAGTGTATGCTCGGATGCTTGGGTTAGACTGGCATTTGCCCAGTTTAGGGTCTCTTGAAGTTCTGTCTAGATACTTTTAAACATGCTTCTCACACTTTATTTTCTTCGCACTTTTTCTTATATGACCCTCATCCCCCAGACTTAGTTCTTTTTACCTCATTTCCTTGATATTGTTCCTTTTTCCACATCAAGTTCCACCGAGAATTCAGCCATTTTCTTTCGGCGAGGAGTCTTCATACTTTCTATTCTTGTCCACTCCCCATTCGGTTATAAAGTCCCGCCCAAAATTCAGCCGTTCTCTTTTGGTGACGAGCCCCTGTCGGAAGGACAGGCGACATCGGTCAGCTGTCTTGTGTCGTCGGGAGATCTTCCCCTCGCTTTCAGCTGGTTCCTAAACGGTGAGCAAATCGACGGCAGTGACGACATTCTCATCAGTCAGACAGGTCGACGCATTAGTCAGTTGAGTATCGACGCGGTGGATCACAAACACATGGGCAACTATTCGTGCGTTGCGTCAAACAATGCGTCTAGCGTTACGTACAGCGCAGAGCTCATGGTGAATGGTTAGTACCGACGAGGCGTTCCGACGCGAAGGTCGTGGAGGGGTTGCACCGCACCGGTTGGGTTTTTAGCGCAGAGCTCATGGTGAATGGTTAGTACCGACGAGACGTTCCGACGCGAAGGTCGTGGAGGGGTTGCACCGCACCGGTTGGGTTTTTCTCTTGGACCTTTCTGTTATTGGTTTCAGCTAATCGACTGTAGAAGCTCGATATATGTGTGTGCGGGTCTGGTTTTTAGATTGATATTTTTGACTTTTGATACATTTTCTTGTTCAAGACACCAATAAGTAACTTTTATCCTCTGTTGTGACACCAATAAGCAACATTTTTTGCTTGATTGAATCATTCCACAATAAATTTATCTTGACGCTCTTAAAAGTTGTTATTTGAAAATCTCCGTCAATTCGTAACAAAGAATTTTATCGAGATCGATAAAAAAGTGTTTACACCTTTAAATAAAAGTGGATAAAAGTTATTTACCCTAGTGCACATTTTGAACACTAAGCTTATTTCTAAACCTATACAATCTTGTCTTCTTCCTTTTCGCCCTTTAACCTCACCGCCCAAATGACTTTTATCCTCTTTTGTGACACCAATAAGCAAAATTTGTTGTTTGATTGAATCATTCCACAATAAATTTATCTTGACACTCTTAAAAGTTCTGTTATTTGAAAATTTCCGTCAATTCGTAACAAATAATTTTATCGAGATCGATAAAAAAGTGTTTACACCTTTAAATAAAAGTGGATAAAAGTTATTTACCCCAGTGCACCTTATGAACGCTAAGCTTATTTCTAAACCTATACAATCTTGTCTTCTTCCTTTTCGCCCTTTAACCTCACCGCCCAAATTGTCTTGGCAATCTTCACAGCACCAAAATCACCATGTTTTCAATAATATTTAGCCTGTAAAATGATCCATGTCTCTTCATGTTCACAGCACCAAAATCACCATGTTTTCAATAATATTTAGCCTGTAAAATGATCCATGTCTCTTCATTGTCTATTTACCTTGTGCTCAGATATGTTTTCGGAAAGTTCAGCAATGCTAGAGATGAGTGTCAGTATCTTAAAACAAGTAATCTGAAGTTTTTCTTCCAATTTAATGCAGTTCTTATTTTACAATGTACTTAACTTGTTACCATATAGTTAATGTGGACGAAAGACCAAATATTTAACTAGTTAAACCAAACAATGAACCCTATAACCGTCGAGTCACTTATTGCCCCCATAGTCTCTTCAGTGTCTATTTACCTTGTGCTCAGATGTGTTTTCGGAAAGTTCTGCAATGCTAGAGATGAGTGTCAGTATCTTAAAACAAGTAATCTGAAGTTCAATACGTGATCTGAAGTTTTTCTTCCAATTTAATGCAGTTCTTATTTTACAATGTACTTAACTTCTCTTTGTCCGAGGGGGGTGGACGAAACAATCCATGTCTCTTCATTGTCTATTTACCTTGTTCTCAGATATGTTTTCGGAAAGTTCTGCAATGCTAGAGATGAGTGTCAGTATCTTAAAACAAGTAATCTGAAGTTTAATACGTGATCTGAAGTTTTTCTTCCAATTTAATGCAGTTCTTATTTTACAATGTACTTAACTTCTTACCAAATAGTTAATGTGGACAAAAGACCAAATATTTAACTTGTTAAACCAAACAATGAACCCTATAACCGTCGAGTCACTTATTGCCCCCATATAGTTTCACCGAAAATCCAACACTTCTCGTTCGGCGACGAGCCGTTGTCCTATGGAGAATTCACCACCATAAACTGTATGGTATCCTCCTTTACACAAAACACGAGAAATTCGAGAAAATACTACCCATGTCTACTGAAATTTACTTGAAAGCAGCAGGAGTAGCAGGAAGGTTACCTTCTTTAATGATGTAGCTCTTTCTGTTCTTCTTTTGAGTCTGGCTGTTCTTGGAACAGGAGTTCGTTCTGACCAAATATGTCCGAATAAAGTATACAATCATGTCGCAGCATACAACCTCTTCCTTTTGGATTCTTTATTTACTGCAGCTCTCATATGTTTCCTAAACTATACCTACATTAAAAGGTTTTTAACCATTAGAAAATTGCTAGTTGTTACATTCTACTGTATAAATTCTACCTGCGTTATGTAATTTTGTTTTTCTCGCTTGTAATTTCCAAGTTCCGCCCAAGATTCAGCCGTTTTCGTTTGGTGAAGACGCTTCCTCCGTTTTGGAAGACGGTGAAACGGCTTCCGTCAGTTGTCTCATCCTGAGTGGGGATCTGCCCATTACGTTCCTGTGGCTGTTCAACGGAGCCCCCATAACTGACGCCACCCCAGACATAACCATAGCTCAGAATAATCGTAAGCTCAGTGTGCTGAGTATTGAATCCGTGACATATGAACTGCCCCCATATAGTTTCACCAAAAATCCAACACTTCTCGTTCGGCGACGAGCCGTTGTCCTATGGAGAATTCACCACCATAAACTGTATGGTATCCACGGGGGACCTGCCATTGAACATCTCCTGGACCTTCAACGGCAAACCCCTCGCTAGTTTGGAAGGTCTGACGATAGCCAAAACCAGTGCCCGGGTTAGTGCCCTAACCATAGATTCGGTAACTCACCAACACGCAGGCAATTACACATGTTTTGCTGCCAATCGAGCGGGCACTTCCACGTACAATGCTATCTTAAATGTCAATGGTTAGCTTTCACTCCCTCCTCCCCATCAGCAGTATCTTTTGGTTCATGGCAGCGTAGTTGAATGTCTTTTTACTTTTCCTTCTAGAAATGTGTGCGCTTTAGAGTAATTCGCCTTTTCTTCTTCCTAGTCTCTGAATTCCCTTTCCATTTCTTGATCCTCAAATCAATTAAGCTCCTTGGAGTCCTCCTAGTTTACTTACTTGAACAATTCTAATTCTAATAAATTGAGGAGAATTTTAGTTATTTTATAATCAATAGGTATTGTTCAGAGAGGGTTAGAATTTGAAGTCAGAAGACCAAAGTTGCAGCATAATCTGCAATCGCATGTAAAGTTGCCGATATAGTCGTTGTATCGTTCCTCATTTTGTCAACTGATTTCTGTTTCGTGCCGCCCAAAGTACTTCCCAAAGTTTACTTACTTGAACAATTCTAATTCTAATAAATTGAGGAGAATTTTAGTTATTTTATAATCAATTCTGTTGCTCAGATCAGCAAAAGGGTCACTTCTCTGACTATCGAATCTGTGAAACACCACCATGCTGGAAATTACTCTTGTGCAGCATCTAACATTGCAGCTTCGTCGTTGTACACGGCTGTCCTGTTGGTCAATGGTAGGAATTGACTGCTTAACTCTCTACACTTCTTAGCCTTTCTTAACTTCTTCCTTCTCTCTAGTCTGATATCCCCGTCTTTTCTTCCATGTTTTCCTTGTCAGTCCTTTGGTCCTCCAAGTTTGGTAGCAAGGTTTCGTTAACGTCCACCATTTGTACGTCTCGTTTTAGTTTTACCAAAAGTTGCTCCGTTCTCTTTTGGAGATGTTCCACTGGAAGCAGGCCAGTCAGCCACTCTTCAATGTACCTTGCTGGAAGGTGATCCACCATTCCAGATTTCCTGGTTGTTGAACGGTCGTCCCTTGCCGCAAGATCTCGACACCCTGTTGGTCAATGGTAGGAATTGACTGCTAACGCTCTACACTTCTTAGCCTTTGTTAACTTCTTCCTTCCCTCTAGTCTGATATCCCCCTCTTTTCTTCCATGTTTTCCTTGTCAATCCTTTGGTCCTCCAAGTTTGGTAGCAAGGTTTTGTTAACGTCCAGCATTTGTACTTCTCGTTTTAGTTTTACCAAAAGTTGCTCCGTTCTCTTTTGGAGATGTTCCACTGGAAGCAGGCCAGTCAGCAACTCTTCAATGTACCTTGCTGGAAGGTGATCCACCATTCCAGATTTCCTGGTTGTCTTAACTTCTTCCTTCTCTCTAGTCTGATATCCCATGTCCCTTTCTTCCATGTCTTTGTCAATCCTTTGGACCTCCAAGTTTGGTAGCAAGGCTTCGTTAACGTCCACCATTTGTACTTCTCGTTTTAGTTTTACCAAAAGTTGCTCCGTTCTCTTTCGGAGATGTTCCACTGGAAGCAGGCCAGTCAGCAACTCTTCAATGTACCTTGCTGGAAGGTGATCCACCATTCCAGATTTCCTGGTTGTAGTTCAGTGCTCGTTAGTGGAAGGTGATCCACCATTCCAGATTTCCTGGTTGTTGAACGGTCGTCCCTTGCCGCAAGATCTCGACATCAACTCGATTAAGATCAGTCATCGTGTCAATGTCCTCAGCATTGAGTCGGTGTCTGAAAGCCACATTGGCAACTACACCTGTCTGGTGAACAGTTCAGTTGGCAGTGTCAACTTGACTTCCAGACTCTTTGTGAATGGTCAGTGAATGCTGAGCATCGTTTGAGTTCCTGCTGAACCTTAGCTGCTCGAGTGTCTGAAAGCCACATTGGCAACTACACCTGTCTGGTGAACAGTTCAGTGGGCAGTGTCAACTTAACCTCCAGACTCTTTGTGAATGGTCAGTGAATGCTGAGCATCGTTTGAGTTCCTGCTGAACCTTAGCTGCTCGTATGTTGATTGACTTTGTGATGCGTTACTTCTTTGATTTTGATAATTTCTTGTTGATAAAGGCCGAATCCCTTTCTCAACAAGGAATTATGTTCTTTGCTAAGTAGTCTCATTTATTTACTGCACTGCACTTACATATGTATACAGATTGTTAAATAATGAACATGTTTACACATAATATCTATGTCATTTAATCTGTTGTGAACCATTATACCCCTAACAATTCTGTATACATAACTTTTATTTAATTTTTATTTTACAGAACCTCCTATTTTGATTCCTTTTAGATTTGGCTATGACGCTGAAATTTCTTGTTGATAAAGGCCGAATCCCTTTCTCAACAAGAAATTATGTTCTTTGCTAAGTAGTCTCATTTATTTACTGCACTGCACTTACATATGTATACAGATTGTTAAATAATAAACATGTTTACACATAATATGTATGTCATTTACTCTGTTGTGAACCATTATACCTCTAACAATTCTGTATACATAACTTTTATTTAATTTTTATTTTACAGAACCTCCTATTTTGATTCCTTTTAGATTTGGCTATGACGCTGCCAACCCTGGTGATTTAGTTCAAGTGACTTGCATTGCCACCAAAGGAGATGTACCCATTCGATTTTCTTGGAGATTCTCTCACGGCCGAATGCCCGCGGGCACATACGTCACACAGATAGGAGATCGTACCTCTCTGCTAATGATCTCAGCAGTGACAACACAACATCAAGGCCTTTACACTTGTTTCGCTCAGAATCGTGCGGCTTTGGTAACGCATTCTGCCCCTCTTCTTGTCAATGGCACGTGTTAATTTATTCATCTCGTCATGCTTGTCCACTGTTTGGACCCAAACTAACCAAACAATATCCTATTGTAGGAATGTTAAGACTAATTGTGCTTTGACGCTGCCAACCCTGGTGATTTAGTTCAAGTGACTTGCATTGCCACCAAAGGAGATGTTCCCATTCGATTTTCTTGGAGATTCTCTCACGGCCGAATGCCCGCGGGCACATACGTCACACAGATAGGAGATCGTACCTCTCTGCTAATGATCTCAGCAGTGACAACTCAACATCAAGGCCTTTACACTTGTTTCGCTCAGAATCGTGCTGCCTTGGTAACGCATTCTGCCCCTCTTCTCGTCAATGGCACGTGTTACTTTATTCATCTCGTCATGCTTGTCCACTGTTTGGACCCAAACTAACCAAACAATATCCTATTGTAGGAATGCTAGGAAACTATCGGGTTATTTGTAGGATTTCCGTTGTTTTCCAGTACTAATGTATTTTTGGCATCCCTGCCTTCACTAACAGGACTTTACCCTCTCATATATCTATAATTGTGCTAGGAAACTATCGGGTGATTTGTAGGATTTCCGTTGTTTTCCAGTACTAATGTATTTTTGGTATCCCTGCCTTCACTAACAGGACTTTACCCTCTCAGATATCTAACATGTCCATTACTTTTCTCTGTGTTAATAAACCTAGTGTTTATTGTATTCCAGTTGTCCTGTGCTATAGTTTTGACATTTTGCCTTGGTAACGCATTCTGCCCCTCTTCTCGTCAATGGCACGTGTTACTTTATTCATCTCGTCATGCTTGTCCACTGTTTGGACCCAAACTAACCAAATAATATACTATTGTAGGAATGTTAAGACTAATTGTGCTAGGGAACTATCGGGTGATTTGTAGGATTTCCGTTGTTTTCCAGTACTAATGTATTTTTGGCATCCCTGCCTTCACTAACAGGACTTTACCCTCTCAGATATCTAACATGTCCATTACTTTTCTCCGTGTTAATAAACCTTGTGTTTATTGTATTCCAGTTGTCCTATGCTATAGTTTTGACATTTCGGGTTTCACATTCTGCTTCATGTGTGACCGCTCTCCCTTTTGTCATGTATTGTGTTCCCTCTTGTATTGTGCGATTGTTTATAACTCTTTGTTTGTATTTTTCTTTCCCCCTCGGTGTTAATTATCTTGTTAGTGTTACCGCGTATCTCGCCTTTCCATTTCGACACGCCGTTATTCGCCGGACAGACAGCCCAGGTGGCATGTACAGTCAACGAAGGCGATTTGCCCTTGCATTTTTTCTGGACGTTCAATCACAAAGGAAATCTTCCGTCGGGCATTACCATTAATAAAATGGGTGCCAAGATGAGTGTCCTGCTTATTGACTCTGTCCAGTCTGAGCATAGTGGTGTGTATACATGCTCTGTACAGAACCAGGCTGCTACTGTCAATTACACTGACTCTCTACACGTCAATGGTACATCGTATGCTCTTAAACCAGGCGGCTACTGTCAATTACACTGACTCTCTACACGTCAATGGTACATCGTATGCTCTTTACACGTTTGCTTTTTTACAATCTCTCTTTTTTCTTATGCTCTTTACACGTTTGCTTTTTTACAATCTCTCTTTTTTTCCATTGTCATAATTATTATTACTAGTTTTCCCCTATTTTATTATCCAACTTTTGGGTTTCTTTTTGCGATTTTGATTTTTTGTTCTCTCTTTTTTCCATTGTCATAATTATTATTACTAGTTTTCCCCTATTTTATTATCCAACTTTTGGGTTTCTTTTTGCGATTTTGATTTTTTGTTATTATTACTAGTTTTCCCCTATTTTATTATCCAACTTTTGGGTTTCTTTTTGTGATTTTAATTTTTGGGTTTTTATGCTTACATTTTTTGTTTTCGCTCTACATTATCTTATTTTCTAGCTTTTCAGTTTTGACATTTTACTCAAAGATTTTGCAGCTCTCCCTACTTGTTGCAGAGATAAACATTATTATTACTAGTTTTCCCCTATTTTATTATCCAACTTTTGGGTTTCTTTTTGCGATTTTGATTTTTTGGGTTTTTATGCTTACATTTTTTATTTTCGCTCTACATTATCTTATTTTCTAGCTTTTCAGTTTTGACATGTTACTCAAAGATTTTGCAGCTCTCCCTACTTGTTGCAGAGATAAACACGAAGCCCTATACAGTTCCATCTCAAACCTATGCTACAAACTCAACTACAGTTCCATTTAGAAGATAAAGTTAACATGCTCTACAAATACATACTTGATTACTAATCTTACAGTTCTGCCGCGTATTACTCCGTTTGATTTCGAATCTCCCATCTATGCCGGAGAGGCGGCACAAGTCGCTTGTATGATTTCCGAAGGTGATCTCCCCATTAACATCACATGGAGCTATGAGCCGCACCCGGGTGTTTCTGTGAATAGAGTAGGCACAAAGGCCAGTCTGTTGGTTATTGAACACACTGGCTATGAACATCGTGGTACCTACTCTTGTACGGCCACCAACCTGGCTGGCTCTTCCAATTATTCTTCTCTCTTATATGTCAATGGTAAAGTGCTCTACATTATCTTATTTTCTAGCTTTTCAGTTTTGACATTTTACTCAAAGATTTTGCAGCTCTCCCTACTTGTTGCAGAGATAAACTAAAGGTCGTAATTACTCGCGTAAATCATCAGCATTAATACTGTGACCCTGTCCAATTCGTTGTAGTGCCCCCAAAAATCCAGCCGTTCACATTCGGAGATGAAGCTCGGGAAGAAGGAGATACAACTTCAGTCAGTTGTTTGATTCTAACTGGAGATCTGCCCATGAACATCACCTGGTTAATCAACGGGAAAGTCATCCGGCCTGAAGATTATCCGGATATATCCGTGACGCAATCCGGACGCCGGATCAGTATGTTGGCTATTGAGGCGGTCAAACATATGCACGCCGGCAACTATACGTGTTTTGCCGTCAATAATGCCGCCAATGCTTCGTTCTCTGCGGAGTTGAACGTTAATGGTCAGTTCGGCTTGGAACTTACTGTGACTTGGATGTCTTGATGTACTGTTTGTACTCATATTTTTTTAAATCTTCTTGTAAAACTGTTGAGCTTGTTTACAACTTTTTATTTTCAGAAAGATTCCTTATTTCCCTTGTAACTTTTTTCCTTGTCCAAAACATCTCTGTAGCCTACTTCCCCTTATCCTCAGGTCCTTTGGTTTGGCTACTAGCTAATGAAATTGTTTTCAATTATTCTTCCGTGGTAGCTGAATAGCTGATTGTCCTACGAACCTACAAACCGTCCTACGAACGAACCTATGAACCGAAAATATCCATTAGTGGATGTTACACAAACAAATCCACTTGAAAGAAATACACACTTATTAACTTTCTATTGCCCAATGAAATTGTTTTCAATTATTCTTCCATGGTAGCTGAATAGCTGATTGTCCTACGAACCTACAAACCGTCCTACAAACGAACCTATGAACCGAAAACATCCATTAGTGGATGTTACACAAACAAATCCACTTGAAAGAAATACACACTTATTAACTTTCTATTTTTTTAAATTTTCTTGTAAAACTGTTGAGCTTGTTTACAACTTTTTATTATTTTCCGAAAGATTCCTTATTTCCCTTGTAACTTTTTTCCTGGTCCAAAACATCTCTGTAGCCTACTTCCCCTTATCCTCAGGTCCTTTGGCTACTACCTAATGAAATTGTTTTCAATTATTCTTCCGTGGTAGCTGAATAGCTGATTGTCCTACGAACCTACAAACCGTCCTACGAACGAACCTAATGGTACTCTTTTTAAAATATCGTATTTACAGATCCCCTACTAACCTACTAACGCAAATCTAAAGTCCACAGAACTTACTAGATCATTTATTATATTAGCTTATTGAGATTTTATTTTTATGAATAAAAATTTGTTATTTTTACCAATTTTTGTATCCTTTCCAGAAATCCAGAAAACCTTAAATACTTTTCTATGACTTCTGAAGACTTCACTCATTCCTCATTTACGTTTATAGAGACGTCCTTAGGTTTTACATCTAAATATAGCTTTCTGATAGCTGAGATCAACTGGTTGTTGTGAACATTACTCAAAAGAACCCTCAAACACTATCTTTACTAAGTAGCACGTACATTTCTGTCCATTTTCTCTCAGTGCTACCCAAAGTTCAGCCGTTTTCATTCGGTGATACCCCATTTGAAGCTGGAGAAACCACATCTGTCCAGTGTTTGGTGTCTAGTGGGGATTTGCCTCTCAAAACAGTTATCCGTGTTTCTGAAGACTACTCTTTTCTCCCGACTTATGTTATGTTACCTCCTTTTTGTCCATTCTCTCTTGCCTTCTCGTTTTCAAGTCCCCCCGAAAATCCAGCCGTTCTCATTCGGTGACGATCCTCTGGAAGAAGGTGACACGTCCATCGTCAACTGTTTGATATTCAACGGGGATCTGCCAACAGTTATCCATGTTTCTGAAGACTACTCTTTTCTCCCGACTTGTGTTACCTCCTTTTTATCCCTTCTCTCTTGCCTTCTCGTTTTCAAGTCCCCCCAAAAATCCAGCCGTTCTCATTCGGTGACGATCCTCTGGAAGAAGGTGACACGTCCATCGTCAACTGTTTGATATTCAACGGGGATCTGCCTTTTATTTTTATGAATAAAAATTTGTTAATTTTTCCCAATTTTTGTATCCTTTCCAGAAATCCAGAAAACCTTAAATACTTTTCTATGACTTCTGAAGACTTCACTCATTCCTCATTTACGTTTCCACCTTTTTATGCAATCTCTCTTGCCTTCTCGTTTTCAAGTCCCCCCGAAAATCCAGCCGTTCTCCTTCGGTGACGATCCTCTGGAAGAAGGTGACACGTCCATCGTCAACTGTTTGATATTCAACGGGGATCTGCCCATCAACTTTACTTGGCTGTTCAACGCACGACCCATTCCTGCTGATTCGAATCTCGTGTCCATCTCTCAGAGTAGTAGGAAGCTGAGTGTCCTCAGCATTGAGTCGCTGACGCATCAGCATGCTGGCAACTATACGTGTGTAGCGACCAATGAGGCCGCTACCAGTAGCTACAGCTCCGAGTTGAAAGTCAATGGTTTGTGAAATGTACTTCGTGGGAGTGGGCTTGCTCCGTATTCTTTGTTACTTTCTATAATATTGTTCTCTTTTGGATTTCAATGTGTTTTAGCTTTTTTAGTATCTTATTTTAACGTTCTTCTTTAGATCTTTCTTTTCCATTACCTCCCTTCAAAATACCACTCTTCAAACTGCACTTTCCGTCCTTCAATTTCTCCGTTTCTCATGATTGTCTCCAATCCAAAATATTCCAAATGTCTCCGTCAAATGTCTGCTATCTATCTCTTAAAGAATAAGCCCCTAAAAAGTAAGCAAAATAAGGACCAATAACCAACCTAATTGCAACCAAAACCAGAAAAATACATAGGCACATATTAGTAAAAGGGTAGCACATCAAATACCGTTCTTCTTTCGTCTTCACCACCCAGTGGTTCCCAGAATTCAGCCGTTCTCGTTCGGTGACGATCCCATGGAGGCTGGGGAGCCAGCGGCCGTCATAGTTTTCCCCTACCGAGTGTTTTGGATGGATCTGCTCTGGTTGTGGTCTTAGCGGATAGGAAATGCACGCTAAGTTATGCTCTTTTTTTCCTTTCCTTCCTTACTCTTTCCTGTCTTCTGTTTTCATCCTAAACCCTCCATAGCCTTTCAACGAATGGTTCCTGACATTTTTGTTCTACCATGGTACTTTCGTGGTACATGGTACTTTCAACAGTACTTTTGAGTCCTACGAAAGATAGTATAGTTTCTAAATTAGTTGTTTCGCACCATTCTGAAGTACCAAACTCCACCTTCCAGCCAGTGGTATTCGTTGATCCTAATGCCTCCAAATGCCATCCGTTTGGTGACCTTGATTTATCTCGCTTCTAATTCCAAGTGCCGCCCAAAATTCAGCCATTTTCATTCGGCGAGACCAGTCTTGAAGAGGGCGAAACCACGTCCGTCAGTTGTCTCATCCTCAGCGGGGATCTGCCCATCTCGTTCCTGTGGCTGTTCAACGGAGCCCCTCTCGGGGATTTGAAGGACGTGTTCATCGGCCAGACCAGTCGTAAAGTGAGTGTTCTCACGATAGAGGCGGTCACCCATGAGCATGCCGGCAATTATACCTGTGTTGCCAACAATTCTGCGGCCATTAGTGAGCACGAATTCACCACAATCATCTGTATGGTACCCGTCGGGGATCTGCCACTCAACATCTCATGGCTGTTCAACAACGGGACCTTGAGTCCCACTGAGCACAATGTGGGTATCTCACAGACAAACCGCGTCAGCACGTTGACTATAGATGCCGTCACATATCAACACTCGGGCAACTATACCTGTCAAGCGTCCAACTCTGCTGGGGTGTCCAGCTATAGCGCCTTGTTGAAAGTCAATGGTCAGTGGCAGTCACCTGTAACTCAGTTGAAGGATTGCACCATTCTGTTCTTCATTTATGTTGTTCTTTATTCTCCATTTATGTAAAATGCAAATGCCTGGATGAGATTTTAGTACTGGAATACTTGTGTTTATACTGTATATTTATGTATTTTGCGACCGTAGCTGTTAATGATGTTTCAAATGAGCAATTTAAAGGAATGCTTGATCCTCGTATAAAATCAACAAGACTCGGCCCATTAAATCCTGAAGAATTCCAGCATTCCTTGCTATTGCACATGTGAAACCTAGCCCATCTTGTTTGCTTGCTGTTAATGATGTTTCGTTTCAAATGAGCAATTTAAAGGAATGCTTGATCCTCGTATAAGTCAATAATCAACAAGACTCGGCCCATTAAATCCTGAAGAATTCCAGCATTCCTTGCTATTGCACATGTGAAACCTAGCCCATCTTGTTTGCTTTACATGTACAAATAATGTTTTGTTTTATTTCTTTTCCTTTACTGAATGAAGTTCCTCCAAAAGTTCAGGCGTTTTCCTTCGGAGAAGACCCGTTAGAAGAGGGCGATACAGCGTCCATTCAGTGTTTGGTCCTCAATGGGGATCTGCCACTCAATATTCTGTTAATGATGTTCCAATGAGCAACTGCAAGCCTGCAAGGAATGCTTGATACTCGCATAAGTTAAGCAACAAGAGATTCAGCACATTAAATCCAGAAGAAATCCAGCATTCCTTGCAATTGCACATGTGAAACCTAGCCCATCTTGTTTGCTTTACATGTACAAATAATGTTTTGTTTTATTTCTCTTCCTTTACTGAAGTTCCTCCAAAAGTTCAGCCGTTTTCCTTCGGAGAAGACCCGTTAGAAGAGGGCGATACAGCGTCCATTCAGTGTTTGGTCCTCAATGGGGATCTGCCACTCAATATGACTTGGTTGTTTAACGGAGCACCCATTTCATCAGAGGATATATCTGTTGCTCAGAATAGCAAACGAGTCAGTGCTTTGACTATCGAATCTGTGAAACACCACCATGCTGGAAATTACTCTTGTGCAGCGTCTAACATTGCAGCTTCGTCGTTGTACACGGCTGCCTCGTGCAGGGTCCGGAATGCTGCTGGCGTTGCTGAATTTACAGCATTGCTCAATGTTCACGGTATGCACTGTTTCCAGAATTGCTAAACAGTTTGGCTTCTTGTGTTTGTTTCCTCCTTCCTAGTCTTTACCGAGTTTATGGAGAAGAGGGTTTGACTGAAATACTGAATAATGAATTGTCTTTTTGGAAAATTCAACAGATTTCAGGATCTCCTAAAATTTCAATATGTAAAACCTCAAATCCTCTTCTTCACACTCACATCAAGTCTTCCTCTGAACAGTTTGGCTTCTTGTGTTTGTTTTCCTTCCTAGTCTTTACCGAGTTTATGAAGAAGAGAGTTTGACTGAAATACTGAATAATGAATTGTCTTTTTGCAAAATTCAACAGATTTCAGGATCTCCTAAAATTTCAATATGTAAAACCTCAAATCCTCTTCTTCACACTCACATCAAGTCTTCCTCTGTCATACATACCACTCCAAACATTTCATCAACCTGGATATTCCCCATGTTTCTCATTCTAGTTCCTCCTAGAATCATTCCGTTTTCATTTGAAGAACCAATTTTTGCCGGAGAGTCTGCACAAGTGACTTGTCTCATTTCGCAAGGTGATAGTCCCATGAATATTTCCTGGAAATTTTCCGGAGCTGAAGACCTAGCAGCGCTAGCAAGTGACTTGTCTCATTTCGCAAGGTGATAGTCCCATGAATATTTCCTGGAAATTTTCCGGAGCTGAAGACCTAGCAGCGCTAGAATCAATTAAGCTCCTTGGAGTCCTCGTAGTTTACTTACTTAAACAATTCTAATTCTAATAAATTGAGGAGAATTTTAGTTATTTTATAATCAATAGGCATTGTTCAGAGAGGGTTAGAATTTGAAGTCAGAAGACCAAAGTTGCAGCATAATCTGCAACCGCATGTAAAGTGGCAGTCATTTGCTCATCGATGCGGCAGGATCTCAACACCGAGGCAATTACTCTTGCTTTGTCAACAACATCGCAGGCACCATTCACTACACAACCTCTCTCAATGTCCACGGTATTCCCTCGTTTTGAGTTTTGTGTGATGTATTTTGTTCATATTTTGTTTTGATTCAAAAGCAAACCCTTATCCATTGTCCCCAAGTGTTATTCTTTATTGTATTCCTACTTGATGTCCGTATCCTCTTTTCCTCAGAACTTACCCCACACCGTTCGGCTTACAGTTACAGCAGAACGTCTACCAAGCTAAATCCCAAGTCAAACCCTCTCTCACGTACTCTTCCTTTTCTCTTTATAGTTTCCCCTAAAGTCGTTCCATTCTCGTTTGAAGAGCCGATTTTTGCCGGCGAATCAGCCCAAGTCACTTGTCTCATACCACTCCAAACATTTCATCAACCTGGATATTTCCCATGTTTCTCATTCTAGTTCCTCCTAGAATCATTCCGTTTTCATTTGAAGAACCAATATTTGCCGGAGAGTCTGCACAAGTGACTTGTCTCATTTCGCAAGGTGATAGTCCGATGAATATTTCCTGGAAATTTTCCGGAGCTGAAGACCTAGCAGCGCTAGGAATAGCTGTTCAGAGTTTAGGACGCAAGGGCAGTCATTTGCTCATCGATGCGGCAGGATCTCAACACCGAGGCAATTACTCTTGCTTTGTCAACAACATCGCAGGCACCATTCACTACACAACCTCTCTCAATGTCCACGGTATTCCCTCGTTTTGAGTTTTGTGTGATGTATTTTGTTTTGTTTCGAAAGCGTACCCTTATCCGTTGTCCCCAAGTGTTATTCTTTATTGTATTCCTACTTGATGTCCGTATCCTCTTTTCCTCAGAACTTACCCCACACCGTTCGGCTTACAGTTACAGCAGAACGTCTACCAAGCTAAATCCCAAGTCAAACCCTCTCTCACGTACTCTTCCTTTTCTCTTTATAGTTTCCCCTAAAGTCGTTCCATTCTCGTTTGAAGAGCCGATTTTTGCCGGCGAATCAGCCCAAGTCACTTGTCTCGTATCACAAGGTGACGAACCACTGGAGATATCTTGGAAGTTGTCCAGTCCGTACAACATCACTGACTTTACAAACTTGGGCATCGTCACTCAAAGTTTAGGAAGGCGGGGCAGTACGTTGCTCATTGAATCTGCAGAGTCGAAACATCGTGGCAATTATACCTGTGTTGTTACCAACAAAGCTGCCACCACTCTGTTCACAACTGTGCTTAATGTCCATGGTAAAAACACAACCCAGTTAGCTACTTGTCTCTTTTGTTTGATTTGTTTCTTCTACTGTACTACATATTTTAGTTTCTCTTCTTCTGTCCTGTTTTGTTTTTATTTTTAATTTTCCAGTCCTCCCAACTGAAATAGACGCATTATCTAAAACTCTCTCCCACACTATCCACATAACATGTCATTATTGAGGGCAATATCTGTTAATCTGACACATCAATTACCCACTGGTTTTTGTTGCTCCTTTTTAGTTCCTCCACGAATAGTTCCATTTTCATTCGAGGAGCCAATTTTCGCCGGTCAATCCATTCAGGTGGCTTGCTCAGTCTCGGCTGGGGATGCGCCAATCCAAATCGGATGGAAGTTCTCTGGTGCGGATATCCCGGATGATTTCGGTATCGAAACCCAAAGTCTAGGTCGTCGAGGGAGCGCCCTGATTTTCGAGTCTGCAGACTCCAAACACGGTGGAAACTATACGTGTTCTGCCACCAATGCTGCTGGGACGGTCTGCAGTGTCCGTAGTAGAGTATTATCCCTTTGCTTGGTGTTTTCCCCTTCCTAGAAGGTTTGTACAATGGTGTTACCATGTTACCTCTGCTGTATATTTAACATAGAGACCATCAACAAGGCTGTGGTGGATGCTACCATCTGACAAACCCACTCTTATTCATTGTACAATCTCTTCTTGATGTCATCAGTTCTCCTTAGTATTTATCCTTCATCATCTTATTCTCACATCTCCCTTGTTACTTCCACTGTCTCTTGGACAACCTCCCAGTAAATCATCCCTACATTGTTTGTTATTGTAGTTCAGCCCCGTATTGTGCCCTTTTCATTTGAAGAGCCTATATTCGCGGGTCAGGCGGCTCAAGTGACATGCTTGGTGTCGGAAGGTGATCTGCCTATTGACATCTCATGGACATTTCACGGCACTGTAGACATGTCGGAGTTAGGTGTTTCTATTAATCGTATCCGCTCCAAGACGAGCATGCTACTCATAGACACCAGCACCGGACAACATCAAGGCAACTACACTTGTATTGCCAAAAACAAAGCAGGCATCACACAATACACCACCACGTTACATGTCCACGGTAAACCCAACTATGGAAACTCTATGATACTTTCCATTTCTCTGGTGAAGATTTGAAATGAGTTGTATAGCAGTCACCAAATCTTCACCCCGCTACATGACCCCGCATACACCCTCACCCTCGCTCGCCCAAACATTTCGTCTGTTCACCTGCAAACCCATTTCTTCTCTCCCTTACCCAACTCCCCACTGCTACCATCTCTATTGAATGTCGACATGAATGTTTTGCCGTTCAAGCCTATCACTCTGCTATTCCCCCCTACCCTCGCGTTTGTGCTGATCCCCCTTCCCAACCTATGATTTTCAATTCTCATTTCTTTTATTTTTTTTAGTTCAACCTCAAATCGAGCCTTTTAACTTTAATCAGCAAGGCATGAACGGAGGAGGCTCCCTTAAGATCTTCTGTACGGTTAGTTCTGGTGATCCTCCTTTTGAAATGTCCTGGTTCAAGGACAATGCGTCTCTGACAAGCACGAGTAACTTCCGACGCTCTCAACGTCTTGACGATACTACGTTGATGCTGACGTTCTCACATCTGTCCTTGGATGACGCTGGCAATTACTCCTGCCTTGTATCTAGTCCTGCTGGCAACACCTCCCACTCCTCCACTCTCCAAGTCAAGGGTACTTAGCCCCGTAGCCGGGCACTGGCCCTCCATGGGTGGTTGTGCCCAAGTATAAGGACGTTTAACTGTTGTTTCTGTGTCCTAGATGTCCTAATTCAGCTCTTTAGCACTGCTGCATGACTCTTTTCGTCGCCATTTTGTTTTTACTCCTTTCTTCGATCAAAACAAGTTGTCAAGTGTCGTGTTTAGTTTCGGAAGGTGACGCACCGATTCGGATTGCATGGCAGTTTGCAAACACCGATATACCTGATGATTTTGGCATAGAAATACAGAGCTTAGGGAAAAGAGGAAGCGCTTTAATATTTGAGTCAGCTGACGCCAGACATCGTGGGAATTACACTTGCTTAGCTGCTAACTCAGCAGCCACCACACAATTCACCACCGTGCTTAATGTCCATGGTAATTGAAATACTAAAACCTTATAACATCACCCTTGTGTACGATAACATTGAAACATATTTAGTGCCATGTCTTCTTCTTTGTCTGTCTTTCTGTTCCATTTCTTTCTTTTGTTTATTTCTGTTTTTTATGTTTTTGAAGTTATTTTCTCTCTTTTCTTTCTCAAACACATGTTTCTAACACGGATCACACGCTTGTTTCGGGTCCATGTAATCTTGTTCTTAGTTTCCCCGAGGATCGTTCCGTTTTCGTTCGAGGAGCCTTTATAACTCTTTCAGTCTGCCCAGGTCACGTGTCTTGTATCGGAAGGTGATGCTCCTCTTCAATTTTCCTGGCAACTATCCGGCCAGGAGATTCCCAAGGATGGAGGAATTGAAATTCTAAGTCTCGGCCGTCGGGAAAGTAATTTAATGATCGAGTACGCGGAGTCGAAACATGGCGGCAATTATACATGTTCCGTCAGCAACACAGCAGGGACTGTTCAGTACACAACAGTGCTCAATGTTCATGGTAACTTTCATTCCTCGTGTTACTCCAACATCCTGCAGTGTCTGTAGTAGAGTATTATCCCTTTGCTTGGTGTTTTCCCCTTCCTAGAAGGTTTGTACAATGATGTTACCTCTGCTGTATATTTAACATAGAGCCCATCAACAAGGCTGTGGTGGATGCTACCATCTGACAAACCCACTCTTATTCATTGTACAATCTCTTCTTGATGTCATCAGTTCTCCTTAGTATTTGTCCTTCATCATCTTATTCTCACATCTCCCTTGTTACTTCCACTGTCTCTTGGACAATCTCCCAGTAAATCATCTCTACATTGTTTGTTATTGTAGTTCAGCCCCGCATTGTGCCCTTTTCATTTGAAGAGCCTATATTCGCGGGTCAGGCGGCTCAAGTGACATGCTTGGTGTCGGAAGGTGATCTGCCTATTGACATCTCATGGACATTTCACGGCACTGTAGACATGTCGGAGTTAGGTGTTTCTATTAATCGTATCCGCTCCAAGATATTGTGCCCTTTTCATTTGAAGAGCCTATATTCGCGGGTCAGGCGGCTCAAGTGACATGCTTGGTATCGGAAGGGGATCTGCCTATTGACATCTCATGGACATTTCACGGCACTGTAGACATGTCGGAGTTAGGTGTTTCTATTAATCGTATCCGCTCCAAGACGAGCATGCTACTCATAGACACCAGCACCGGACAACATCAAGGCACTATAATAATAATAATAGTGCTTATTTATACTGCTCGCATAGGACTGATAAGTCCCTTTACTCCAGCAGTAGGCTACTAACTACACTTGTATTGCCAAAAACAAAGCAGGCATCACACAATACACCACCACGTTACATGTCCACGGTAAACCCAACTATGGAAACTCTATGATACTTTCCATTTCTCTGGTGAAGATTTGAAATGAGTTGTATAGCAGTCACCAAATCTTCACCCCGCTACATGACCCCGCACATTGCCAAAAACAAAGCAGGCATCACACAATACACCACCACGTTACATGTCCACGGTAAACCCAACTATGGAAACCAACGCTCTATGATACTTTTCATTTCTCTGGTGAAGATTTGAAATGAGTTGTATAGCAGTCACCAAATCTTCACCCCGCTACATGACCCCGCATACACCCTCACCCTCCCATTTCTCTGGTGAAGATTTGAAATGAGTTGTATAGCAGTCACCAAATCTTCACCCCGCTACATGACCCCGCATACACCCTCACCCTCGCTCGCCCAAACATTTCGTCTGTTCACCTGCAAACCCATTTCTTCTCTCCCTTACCCAACTCCCCACTGCTACCATCTCTATTGAATGTCGACATGAATGTTTTGCCGTTCAAGCCTATCACTCTGCTACCCCCCCCTACCCTCGCGTTTGTGCTGATCCCCCTTCCCAACCTATGATTTTCAATTCTCATTTCTTTTATTTTTTTTAGTTCAACCTCAAATCGAGCCTTTTAACTTTAATCAGCAAGGCATGAACGGAGGAGGCTCCCTTAAGATCTTGTGTACGGTTTGCTATCCCCCCCTACCCTCGCGTTTGTGCTGATCCCCCTTCCCAACCTATGATTTTTGATTCTCATTTCTTTTATTTTTTTAGTTCAACCTCAAATCGAGCCTTTTAACTTTAATCAGCAAGGCATGAACGGAGGAGGCTCCCTTATTTCTAGCCTTTCAGTTTTGACATTTTACTCAAAGATTTTGCAGCTCTCCCTACTTGTTGCAGAGATAAACACGAAGCCCTATACAGTTCCATCTCAATTTTGAGTTTTGTGTGATGTATTTTGTTCATATTTTGTTTTGATTCAAAAGCGTACCCTTATCCGTTGTCCCCAAGTGTTATTCTTTATTGTATTCCTACTTGATGTCCGTATCCTCTTTCCCTCAGAACTTATCCCACACCGTTCGGCTTACAGTTACTGACAGCAGAACGTCTACCAAGCTAAATCCCAAGTCAAACCCTCTCTCACGTACTCTTCCTTTTTACTTTCTATTACCTTTACGTATAGGGAACCTATACAAGGTAATGAGAAGTATTGCAATCGGTCCAAATTTTCAAAATCGGGAACTCTTTATAGTTTCCCCTAAAGTCGTTCCATTCTCGTTTGAAGAGCCGATTTTTGCCGGCGAATCAGCCCAAGTCACTTGTCTCGTATCACAAGGCGACGAACCACTGGAGATATCTTGGAAGTTGTCCAGTCTGTACAACATCACTGACTTTACAAACTTGGGCATCGTCACTCAAAGTTTAGGAAGGCGGGGCAGTACGTTGCTCATTGAATCTGCAGAGTGACGAACCACTGGAGATATCTTGGAAGTTGTCCAGTCCGTACAACATCACTGACTTTACAAACTTGGGCATCGTCACTCAAAGTTTAGGAAGGCGGGGCAGTACGTTGCTCATTGAATCTGCAGAGTCGAAACATCGTGGCAATTATACCTGTGTTGTTACCAACAAAGCTGCCACCACTCTGTTCACAACTGTGCTTAATGTCCATGGTAAAAACACAACCCAGTTAGCTACTTGTCTCTTTTGTTTGATTTGTTTCTTCTACTGTACTACATATTTTAGTTTCTCTTCTTCTGTCCTGTTTTGTTTTTATTTTTAATTTTCCAGTCCTCCCAACTGAAATAGACGCATTATCTAAAACTCTCTCCCACACTATCCACATAACATGTCATTATTGAGGGCAATATCTGTTAATCTGACACATCAATTACCCACTGGTTTTTGTTGCTCCTTTTTAGTTCCTCCACGAATAGTTCCATTTTCATTCGAGGAGCCAATTTTCGCCGGTCAATCCATTCAGGCGTACTGTTTTAGTTTCTCTTCTTTTGTCCTTTACTTTTGTTTTATTTTTGTTATTTTTCCAGTCCTCCCAACTGGAATGACACATTCTCTGAAACTCTCTCCCACATTTTCCACATACTTGTAACATATCATTATTTACTGCGATATCTATCATGTCGTCACACATCAATTACCAACTGGTTTTTGTTGCTCCTTTTTAGTTCCTCCACGAATAGTTCCATTTTCATTCGAGGAGCCAATTTTCGCCGGTCAATCCATTCAGGTGGCTTGCTCAGTCTCGGCTGGGGATGCGCCAATCCAAATCGGATGGAAGTTCTCTGGTGCGGATATCCCGGATGATTTCGGTATCGAAACCCAAAGTCTAGGTCGTCGAGGGAGCGCCCTGATTTTCGAGTCTGCAGACTCCAAACACGGTGGAAACTATACGTGTTCTGCCACCAATGCTGCTGGGACGGTACACTACACTGCCACACTTAACGTTCATGGTAACTCCATCAATCCCTTGGGATCCACTTTCATCTCAAGTAGTGTTGTGTTTTTGTAGTAATGTTTTGATTCCAGTTTGACTCCCTCATTCACTCTTTTTTCCTCTACAAGTTCCCCACACCTTTATTCATATCTTTATTCATATCTTTGGTCACTTTTAACCTTTTCTTTTCTACGATGTCCATTGATTTCTAGTCCCTCCGCGCATTGTTCCATTCTCATTCCAGTTTGACTTCCTCATTCACTCTTTTTTCCTCCACAAGTTCCCCACACCTTTATTCATATCTTTGGTCACTTTTAACCTTTTCTTTTCTACGATGTCCCTCCCTCATTCACTCTTTTTTCCTCCACAAGTTCCCCACACCTTTATTCATATCTTTGGTCACTTTTAACCTTTTCTTTTCTACGATGTCCATTGATTTCTAGTCCCTCCGCGCATTGTTCCATTCTCATTTGAAGAACCGATATTCGCTGGTCAAGCAGCCCAAGTGTCGTGTTTAGTTTCGGAAGGTGACGCACCGATTCGGATTTCCTGGCAGTTTGCAAACACCGATATACCTGATGACTTTGGCGTTGAAATAGCTAACTTAGGGAAAAGAGGAAGCGCTTTAATATTTGAGTCAGCTGACGCCAGACATCGTGGGAATTACACTTGCTTAGCTTCTAATTCAGCAGCCACTACACAGTTCACCACCGTGCTTAATGTCCATGGTAATTGAAATGCTAAAACCTTATAAATTCACCCTTGTGTACGATAACATTGAAACATATTTTAGTGCCATGTCTCTTAATATTTGAGTCAGCTGACGCCAGACATCGTGGGAATTACACTTGCTTAGCTGCTAACTCAGCAGCCACCACACAATTCACCACCGTGCTTAATGTCCATGGTAATTGAAATGCTAAAACCTTATAACATCACCCTTGTGTACGATAACATTGAAACATATTTTAGTCCATGTCTTCTTCTTTGTCTGTCTTTCTGTTCCATTTCTTTCTTTT